>NC_090439.1:111115697-111415697 GCF_031143425.1 Pleurodeles waltl | reverse complement strand
ACCTTGCAGGCAGTAGGGGCCACACTTTGAATGGTGCAGCAGGTGCAGTGACAAAGGGGTCCAAAGCTCTAGGAAATACACTGAACACCAATTAGTGCTATATTTTACTACTAAATAAGCAGTCAGGAGTGTTTTTTTTATTTTTATTCTGCCGTAGCCATTGCACCCAAAGTAGCACATAGCCTAAAGCATCACTGTAATAAAAGCTGTAACCTATTGGACGTTTCTCTCTACCTACAATTTGTCACATTCAGCACATTTATATGGCACATGTTGACAGTTTTTGTATAGTCCTGAAACGCTTCTGAATCTGGACACAGTAACAACTTGGCAAGGGCATTCTCCATTCTATATAACGTAAGCCCTTCAGCCATTGTCAACACTATATGAATACTTATAACTTACCATATGGCATTCCACACCAGGCATTGGCAAAGCCAATAGGTCTCATCTATGCGAGATCTATCGGCTTTATTAGTGTTTTTTAGACTGATTATACAGCGGCATTAGCTTCAGTGCAGCAGAATAGAAAGTAAAAAAGTAGTATATTATGAGGGCAACGCTGGCTGTGTGATAAAGCTTTCTAACATTACTTTCAGCCATTTGCAGTATAGCTTAAAATAAATAATAGTAGTAAAACTAAGAAATCTCACATAGGCAAGACCTACTGGCTTTATCAATGGTTGTTTGTGTTATGCCAGTAATGTAGGGCCGGAACAAAGGTCTTTCGCTCCTTAGCTATTGTGACATGTTGCCGCTCACAGTGTCTTGGCAGTAGGGCAGTAGAGGATTAAATATTAACAGTCACCAACGAAACAAGTCATACGATTACAACATAAGACAGTGTCTGACAGAATCATTTAAACATTTATAACAATACTCGCTCCACAATATCATTTCCATTTGTGCCTGGAAAAGTGCATTGTCTTGTCATGTATAAACTCCATATTACAAAAACAGTTTTCTCAAACCCCTGCAGGGTGGCATTAGGAATTAACTGGTCAAGTGATAAATGAACTGGAGAATGCAATATGCTAGTCACAAGCAAACTCTTTCTGTTATCTTAACAGTGAAGAGAAAAACATGGCAAAGCCAGTAGGTCTTGCAAGAGTTATTGTTTTTGTTTATTTTATCTGTGTGGTATAGCACTGTGGTTGTATAGTATGTCAAACTTTATTCTAAATTTCAACGAAACAGCCATTATTCTTTTGTTATTTATTAATGTGAGAGATGGTATGAGCTTTACATTAAAATTTGAAATGGAAGGGAAGTAGCAACTTCAACAACTGCTGTCTTAAAAAATATTGTGATATAGTGAACACAACTTTTTATGGGGTTTGGGCATGCTTAATATAGAGAATGGCATTGTAGTGGTAGGTATTTAGTAAAGTGGATATGGGATAGTGTGATAGGAAATATACCTCATGTTTAATGGAAAAGGACTGTTAAATTTTACTTTATTTTATGGTGCACATGTATAGATGAATGAAATTTCTCCCTTAACATTGCAAGTGAAGAGAAGTGCAAAGCACATTTTCGAGTCTCAAAGGAAACTGAATAGACAGTGTGGGTGTGTGTATAACAGGCAAGGAGTCCTCCGAGTTCGCTAGTATGTGTGCTTGAGCTAGGAATGAATGCTATTGTTTTTAAAAGCATAGCAAAAGGGTCCTTGAAGCTTGTTTTTTGGCACTGTAAAGTTGAAACTAAAACTTAAGTTGTGGATGAGGTGGTGTTGCAAGTATTGTTTAAAGCTTTCTGACTTAACAAATGAAAGGCAGCATTGTTCAAAGTGAAGTAAAGGTACATTTAAGAATACATGTAAATATTGCTCTCATGGTCACTTTTTGGACACCCATAAGCTAAATTAAATGAAGGCTAACATTCTCCATTGTACTTTGCACATTTTTTTGCAGTCACAACTATTGTTTAAAGCTGTCTAACAAACTAATTGAAAGGCAGCATTGTTTGAGGAGGAATAAACATAAATAACTCCTCACATGTAAGGGCCGTTTCGTTAGAGATCAGAATATGTACTGCCCATACTGCTTTCACTTGCAATGTTAATTGTTGAAAGGGAGTGCTGGATTAATCTTTTTTTACTTGTCCACATTAATTAATTTGCACCACAATCACAAGATGTTGTGGCGTAGCTAGGACTGGAATGAGATTCCCCAGCTTCAGAGGTCACATCAAGAAATACATAGAAATGCAGGTCTCCTTATCTGCAGATCAGTGGCCTTTGAAGCTAGGGAACCAGATAAAGTCCAGCTTCAGCGTTTGAAGCACATTTTGTTATCTTTCAGGAAATGTAATGCAACAGTGTGTGTGTATAACAGGCAAGCAGCTTCCCGAATGTGCTAATGTTTGCTTGAGCTAAGAATAAACAAACACTTGCGTGCAAGGTCCCCTCGCAGTCATGTAAACTAAGGCAAATTGTTTAAAAAAACACAGTAAAGATGTGGCCAAGATGCAGTTGTAAACAGAGGTGAAAGCTTACGAAACAGGCAGACACGGACAACTAGAGGGTGCAGATGACAGAGCCATCTACAATACAAAAGAGACACTCTTTAGAGTGGCTCAAGAAGAAGAAAATAATAGCTTCCAAAAGTGGGACCTTTAGAAGGACGCAGGTACTTGGGCAATGATCTATGGGAGGGTCACATGCAAGAAGGAAATGCCAAAGGTAGAGCTGACCAGAAGGAAGCAAGCAGTCGAGAGTGGCTTTGAAGCCCACCTATTGTAAGTAATGGGAGGAGGGTTCCAAGCCTACTAACTTTAAACAAAATGTCTTGAAGAGACCGTGCATGTGCTGTCTATGCAAGATCTAACAAAGCTTTAGCAATTGCAGCCCTGGAGTCCCTGATGCAAGATGATAAACTACTCATCAGCTCTGTGGATCTCTGGACCATTTCTCATAGACTCTGAATTGATTTACTGTTGAATGGTTTGGCTGTAAACATGCTTAAACTAAAGGGATTCAGCCCTGTTTTTATGGACAGTCTGGTACTCTTTTGCTTATGGGGTCATATGTGATTGCTTAATACTGCCTTGCTGAGCACAAGCAATAATGCAGTCTTGCTCTCTATTAATGCCCCCTCTTCTCCATTAATGCTGTGTTCCTCCACATTTTACTTTGATGCAGAATCTCTTCAGCAGTGCCTTTCTGTAAGTCCAGTATCTTTCCTATCCTTGCCATGATTCTTCCTGTCCCTGCACATTTTCTCGATTCCATTCCCTCGCTCTTAGTGGTAATTTGGCCTCACAAGTCACACTGTTCATTGGTGCAGTCATGCTCTAATACTTAGCACATGCAAATTCTCTTCAACCTTCTGCACTTACTCCATTGTTGAAGCTTGAGTTGAGGGGAAAATTCGTTTATGGATCCGAGCAGATGCTGGTCATACCACTTCGATCTTCCCCGGTGCCAGTTCCACTGACGCTCCCGGCACTGCCCATGCTCCCGGGTAGAGCTGCCCCATCGTCACTGCCAGCTCCGACATGGAGCCGGATTGGCATTGTAGGACATCTACTCTGGTGCCTGCAGGGGCCTTGCCCCCTATTTCAGATTCTGAGCCTTATTATGGGCTAGCGTAGGGCGAGGAAGGTGAGGGGTTGCTAGTGTCTTTAAACATACCAGCGCCAAGTCCCCATAGACTGGCATATGGACTAGGTGAGACCAGTGGACTGGATACCTCCCTGAGTACTGGCATGCTCTGGAGGGTGCTTCATATTCAGTGGTGGTGCGGAGAGCGGCTGAGGTCCTGGACCTTGAGCTGCCTTCGGTGGCAGTCCGGACTGACCTCCTGACAGAGGTGCTTCAGCTTGGGATTGATTGTCTGAACCCCTGCTCCCCTTTAATGAATCCCTTATGGATGTCCTTCTGGGTACTAGGTCCAAACCCAAGACAGGGACTCCTGTGAGCAGGACTGTTGCACGCTGCCCTCACCCTGCACGACTGACCCAGGTTTCCTAACACAACACCCCACCCGTGAGAGCCTGGTTATCCAAGCCTTCACTTCTCAGGGTGCGTTTTCTTCCGAACCCACGGATAGGGAATCCAAGAGGCTGGACACACTTGGGAAGATGTTTTCTTTCGCCAGCCTGGCATTTTGGTTTAAACACCGCATGCCTTTTGAGCAGTTATTCCCACATGCTGTGGGATCCGGTTGTGCAAGTGCTGCCACAGGTCCTGGAGAAGGCAAGGGGTGTTCAATCCCAAGCAGTTGCTGATGGGACAAACACTTTGTGATATATATATATACAGCAAGGGAAATTAATGAATAACAAGGGACCAAGGGTTTGCATTTAATAATTAAACAGTGTTCCCTAAGTAAGAGATGAAAAAAAATATATATATAAGCCTATGGGGGGCAATCATACCCATATGCACAGTCCAATCAATGCAAGATAAATTTATTTGTGCAATTTAATTGCTAATAAAATATAAGTGGGAAAACATGTTCAGTAAGAACAGACCCTAGCAAATTTGTGACAAAAAGAAATACATCTGGTAAGTCACAATTCAACAAAGACGCAACTTAGCCCTTATACATGTAAAGTGCAATTCCCATGGGGTCAAGGTGTCAATGTTGACAACGTTTCGATCCTTTTAGCAGCATTAGGATCATCATCAGGACTAAAAAAAATAAATAAGCCTGAGGCCACTAGACATTAAAAAAAGAAATAATAGGAGGGGAAAATGGAGGGAGGAAAAAATGGGGGGACAAAGAAGAAGAGGAAAATAAATTCAATTAGTTAAGTTTAAATGGATGAAAATCACTATCTGGAAGTGGCACAAAGTTTCTTTCAGCAGTAGGTAGAACCTTGGTTAGATCTGTTTGCTTCCGCAGAGAAGGCGCAATGTCAGTAGTATTGTGCATTAGAGTTTCCAAGGCGGCAATCACTTGGGGACACTTCATCTCGAGTGGAACTCGGGCCTTCTGTAGCCTTTCTGTTTATACTGCTGCTGCCCAGAGTTATCAGAAAGATCAAGAATGACCAGGCCCAAATAGTCCATGTGGCTCCAGACTGGACACAGAGTCTGATATCCCGAGCTATTGAGCATGGCCACTGATCCTCCGATCAGATTGCCCCTTTGGAAGGAACTTCTGTTGCAACAGCAGGGGAGGGTTCTCCACTTGAATCTGTCCAGTCTCTGCCTTCTTGCATGGAGATTGAGCTGCCGCAGTTGACAGCTTTTGACCTTCCATCCAAAGTTTTTAATGTTATCTTGGCAGCCAGACATCCTTCTACCAAAACAGTATACATCTGTAGTTGGGAGAAAATTGTGGCATGGTGCTCAGACAATTCTACTGATACCCCCCACCACCACTTTCTGCCCCTCTTTCTGAGATTCTCTTGTTATAATGTCTGTGGCGCAGCAGGGCTTTGCTATGGGCACTCGCAAGGGTTACTTATCTGCTATCTGCATTTTTGAGTTTGCCTGATCAACCTTCCTTGTTTGTCTTCTATTGTAAATAGGTTTCTTGAAGGCCTTGCTCATATGTTTCCTCCATCTCCATTCATTATGCCCGAATGGGATTTAGTTTTGATATTTAGTTTTGACATTTCGATCCTCTCCACAACAGTCCTCTGAGGCTTCTCACTTTGAAAACAGCCTTCCTTGTGGCCATTACGTCTACCTGCAGGGTGAGTGAGCTGCAAGCATTGTCATATAAGCCGCTTTACCTTTCCATCTATCCTGACAAAGGCGTGCCTCGCGCTAGGACTTCCTTTTTGGCAAAAGTAGTCACGCCCTCTGATGTAGGCAAGCCCTTCATCTTGTCTACTTTTTACTCACCCTGACATCCTTCTAACGAAGAGGAGAGACTCCCCGCCTGGACTCAAAAAAGAACATTGATGTTCTACCTTGGTCATACAAAAGAGTTCCAGGTGGATGATCAACTCTGTGTCGGTTATGTAGGTGTGAAGAAAGGTTGAGCAGTTCAGAAGTGGACCATCTCCCGCAGAGTCATACTCTAAATTAAAATCTACTACGAACTGGCCAAGAAGCAACCACCTGAAGGTTTGTGTGCTTATTCTACCGGAGCAACAACTGCAACCACTGCAGTAGCACGCGGAGTTCCAGTCCTTGACATCTGTCAGGTGGCAACGTAGGCATCCTTGCACACGTTCACAAAACACAACTGCCCGGACGGTCAAGTCCGTAGGGACGGTTACTTTGCACGTTCTGTCCTGCAGGACTTTCTAGTTTGATCTTGTTTCGCAGAACCACCTCCGGGTATGGTATTGCTTGGGTATCTGTTCACAAGGTAGGGAATCTGCAACTATAAGTCTCCATCAGAAGAACAAGTTTCTTACCTTTGGTATTGCCTTATCTGGTAGAGACATATTCTAGTTGCATTTTCTTTACTGACCCACCCATCCTTCCCCCTCTGCGAACTAATTTCTAGGAACAGGGACTCCCTTTCAGGGCCTTAGTTTTGACACACCTGTGGCCAGTGTTCTTCATGGCTTTGCGCTTCTGGCAGGAAAAGTTGAGAAAAGAAACTGACATTAGCGCGCTGGGACGACGCACAACATCATATCCGGTGCGGACGATGATGACAGATGTGGAGCCAATCGACACCACTTAATGGAGCGCAGGGGTACTGCTTGAGAAAAGTTTCCAGATCGAGACTGACTGCTAGAGAAATTCTCATGGTAAGGAATCTGAAACTAGAGTACGTCTCTACCAGATAAGGCATTGCTAGAGGTAAGTAAGTTGTTCTATTGGGCAAATCCGAAATAAGGATCCCATTTGTACGGTGCTAGTAGTAATGTGCACAATTAACTGTCACTCAGGCAGGCAAGCTCTGGTGCCAATAACCTCTAGTGGTAATGAAACAGGCAGGCCACAATATCTGCAGCATTAACTCTTACCAACCAAAAGCAAGCGCTTATCCCTTACTCTTGGCAATCCAGTGCTGGTGTTTTATGATGCCAGGAGTCTATCTGGAACATTCTGGTGTTCTGTGCCTGCACTCTTGCTACGTGGGAGCTGCAGCCTGATTCCTGTGAGAGTAATGATACTCTCCTGTTGCCTGCGGCACAAAGCACACATCACTTTCTACTCTGATTCCAGTGCTTGGCCTGATGTGGCCCTCTGAAAACTCTGAAGTGTGGTTTGTCTCCACTTCATTGCCGGAACCAAGGAAAGACAACCAGTGGGAGCGCCAAGGGAAGAAATCTTAGGTTGTTGTGGTCCAGTCAAGATAAAGAAGTCACGTGGGGCTGTGCCTTTTATTTTAAAAAATATATATATATAGGGCAGCTTAAATACACCCATGATTTGTTTTATGTTCCAGCTTGACAGAGGCTTTGTCAGTGTGCATGGAGCAGTGAAAAATGGGCAGCACTTGCATCCAGTTAATCAGGCTAAGCTGTGTTGCTTTGGTATTCTCGAACCCTGTGGTGATGTAAGGAATATCCCATGATGTATTCGTTTAACCAGTGATGTGTGTCATTTGGTTTCCATAAAGCTTCTTCCCTGAAGAAAAAAAAAAAACCTAGAAGGTTAAGTTCCCCAGAACATGACACCTCAAAGTCTACTATGTTTGAAATGCACCCCTGCCGCCCCCTTCACAAAATAGTCCTTGGAGAATGGCATTCACCTTTCTAAGATAATGCATTACTGCACTTGCATTCTGTTGAAGTGGTCTCCTTACAATTTTAAAATCGTGTTTGTGCTGAGTTTTGGATTGCTGTCCCCAGTTGCATGTCTGTGTGCCTCTGTAAAAGCCATTTGGATAATAGCATGAGTTCTTTAAATTACTTACCTCTTGACCCTCTCTGAATGTTGTGAACGGAAAGTATCAATATTTAGTTTACGTGGTTTCTCCACTCTGTGTGTTTTTACCTTAGTAAAATGGCCAAACTGGAGGACCTGGAGGAGCTTGACCTCAGTGGAAATAAATTGAAAGCAATTCCGACGACCATCATGAACTGCAGGCGCATGCATACTGTTATTGCACACTCCAATTGCTTAGAAGTCTTCCCAGAGGTGATGCAGCTAACGGAAATCAAGGTATGCTTCACTGCTTCCGAACCAGCATATGAAAGCAGTTGTTTGCTTTAAAAGATTTTATTGCACTGGGTTGATATTAGGGCACACCTTTTGTGTACGTCTGCATATTGCTCTGTTTTTGGTTTAGTATTTCTTTTTTTAATTCTTTTTTGTTTGTTTAATTGTGCTTAAATAGCTAAAAGCATTGGTGGCTTGGTATGTACAGATACATTTGCGTACATATGGGCGTGTACAAGAGAAGATCCAAGGGGACAAATTATTGCAGTGAGGTAAAATCTCATTTAAGAGTCCTCGTCACTATTTGGAGTCTTCCTGTTCAAAGTCATTGTGGTACGCCGTGCGTGAGGCGTAAGCAGTGCTTTTTCTCATGTCATTTTTGCTGTACTCTGGTAATACTATGGAATTTGACCTTTGCTATGTAGTAGTAAGTATGAGAGTAATGATTAGTTAGTGTACTGTTCTAAATAGCATGTTATTGGATCACATTTATTTTCACTGGCATGACAAACCCAAGATCATTACTCAAGGAGTTTGTGATCTAGGACTGTTTTTAAAAAAACTGTTTACAATTAATGCACCTAGGAAAACAGCACGACTCGAACAATACCTAAAATGTGCATTGAGTTATTGACTGTTTATTACTTTTAAGGGGGTGGGGGGTGAGCTGGGGGTGTATTGTGACTCACTCCAGTTTTGGCTCTCTTGTGAGTTATGGCAGTAAATTACCATCTTACACTCTGTACATTTGCGTACATGTTTACTCACCCCCCAAAAAAGTTTACATTGAAATTGTTAGCTTTGGTTTGAACACCTCAATGTATGTTTTTAAAAACCTTAAATTCATGTAAAGAACCACAGTTTTAGTAAAATTATGGTTATGGAAAAAATGAACTGAATTGCACAAGCTAAAGTTTGGTCCACATTTCGTAATTCACACAACAGCCAAGCAAACTATAACTTCCTTACCAAATATAACTCCTACCAAGGCAAGCCTCAGGGACACATGGTGGATCTGAGCTTCTGGAATTGAGACCACCAATTCAGTAAATGGGCAGTAGTTTTCAAGAAACTATTGTTTAAAAATTGTTTATCTGGACATAGTCATTAAATTATAGGGGTAGTAGAACCGTCCATCTGGTGATTGCACACCTCCCTCTAGCCCGACATTAACAAAGTATTAGTTACACAAGGGTTCCGTTGGATAAGCACAGCAAATTAGAAGGCACTTGAGAGAAGGTGGTTGTAGGAAGCTGGCCCTTTATGTAGTATGTAAATACCGTGTAAAAGGTCCAGGGTTTTCTGAAAGAGTCTACCGGGCTTGCTATGCAATCTCAAAGTGTTCTACTTAGGTGTAGTGTGATACAGCAGCCTTAGGCTTATGGAGGAATTCAAGGCATCCACAAATGCAAGCAATAGTGAATACATGAGGCATAAGAGTCAAAAAGGAGATCTACCAACTTATAAAAAATAGCAAGTATCTTTATTTATGCTTAGGCACTAGAGAAAAATCGTTCAGGTAAGTAGGTTTTTTAATTGGAATTCTTTTCACTTTAAAAAGTGGACACTTTCTGAGTTCTGCAATGTTATCCAATGGGAGGAAAAAAGTTCTGGAAACAGGTAGAATACAGCAACATACAAGACCAATCTCCATGAGTTAGTGAGTAGTGGGCAAGGTCCAAGACAGCACCAAGAGTACACCACCAGTGGCACAGGAACGGCCGGGTGCAGTGTGCAAAACAACATCAGTTGCCCATTGTGTTTCAATGGAGATCGGTCATTACGAAAAGAGGCTGCTGGCTCTGGCCAGGAGGCCAGTCGGGCTGAACCAACAGCCTACTGTGAGGAGAGCCATATTCACATTTCAAAGGCAGCAACCCTATGAGGCTTGCCTCCTTAGGAAGTCTAATCAGCAGGTCATGCTGTGGGAGGGGGTGTTACCTCTTTCCGTACAGGTGTTTTTTTCTGGGCCTCCTGAGAACAGAAGGCTCTCACCCTAGGGGGCCAGAACTGTGTCTCTGGTGGTAGAGTGGCTGAAACCAGTCAGCATGCACACCAGAGGTTGGGAGGGTTTCAGGTGGCACCTCTAAGGTGCCCACCCCGGGGTGCATGTATTGATAAATCTGTCACTGGAATCAGTGTGGGCTCATCAATACGAGATGTTTGATACCAGACATCCCTATCATCAGTGAACCCATGATGTAGCTGGGGAACTCCTACTGACCAGTGTCCAGCACATGTATTAAAAATGGCTTCCCTGGCCACTTTGTCTGAGAATTGACAAAGGTATAGCAGGGACATATCTTTCACATCTAATATAATGCACCCTGCCTAGGGCTGTAAGGCCTGCTGTGGGGGCGCCTTACATGTATTGCATGCAGTGTTAGGGGACATGGCACACCAAATGTGTGCCTTGTCATGTTTTAACTGTTGTCGCACCAAGGCACGCGGCCTGCAGTGGCAGCCTGTCGTGCTTGGTGAGGGGTCCCTCATGGTGGCAAAATTAATGCTGCAGACCTTGGGCACCCTCTTCAGCACCTAAGGCCCTAGTTACCAGGGGTACCATTTACTAGGGACTTAGAGGGTGCTAACTGTTTTGCCACTTGTATAGTTTTGGGGGAAAGAAAACTGGCACTGGGGACCTGGTTGGCAGGGTCCTAGTGCACTTCAGAGTTGCATCAAATACCAGGCAACATGTGTGTGTGGGGGCAAGGGTCTGCAACAAAGAACCCAGTTCCCTACAGTGTTGTACAAACCTGCAACAATCAGGTGAACTGATTAAAACGTCTTATTTCACTGGGAAATATCTGATATCTGTATTCATTTAACAAAGTTATGAATCGTGGAAGTGAACATTTCAGATTTCACTTCAGCTGTGAGCTTGTAGTGAGTAATGACGGCAGACTTACAGGATATTGTTCATTCTCCTGTGCATAGCTCAGTTGGCCAGCAGGTGGTACACGGTGCTGATGCAGTTTTAGGCTATCACCTTTTAACTCGTTGTTCTGTTTTGTAGACCGTTGACCTAAGCTGTAATGAGTTGAGTGAAATCACGCTACCCGAGAACCTGCCTCAGAAACTGCAGGAACTGGACCTGACTGGAAACCCCAGACTCGCCTTGGATCACAAGACACTTGAGCAGCTTAAGTGAGTCCATTTCACCTTCATTTTCCCAGCTCTTGGGGCGCAATGTTTTCTATTGGCAGCTTCAAAGAAAGGGTTGACATTCTATTACACTATGCTTTCTGTTACACTGAAAGATAACCATTTGCAGGAAAAAGCCAGCATCATGAGTAAAACACAGTTCTGCTTGCAATGATAGGTCGATGATAGGAACATGAGTAGTGATGTGGGAAAGTTTGTCTGCTTATGAGCATATCCTATGAATGTGTTGCCTGAGCATTGCACTACAGCACAGTAGAACCCAACACCTGCTTCAGTATTAAAATTATGTTGAATTGCCCATTATGGACTATTGAGTGACCTTTGGGAGAGGATCAGAATCGGAGCCCTCCTTGTAGGTTGTTTGTTTTATAGCACCTGGTTCTCCGCGGTCGTATACTTGGTTCGTGGAGGGGATTGTGGTATTTGGAACATTGCGGCTAAATTTTGCAGCAATAAATAGCATTGAAGCCCACACATTCACAAAATGTTCAAAATTATGTTGCGAAGTAACCAAATTGGCAGCTACCATATATTTCACTACATCTGTGTCCAAGTGATTTTTGCTGAAAATACTATGATCTCACTCTACCAAACAGGCAAGGCATTCAAGCAGCCGCCCTCATTAATAATAACTTCAACACACCTTTCAGTTGATTTGAAATTATGCCTTTCTCTGTTTGATTTTCCTGTTATGTTTTTAATATCCATACAGCCATGCATGCCTCAGACCCGTAATGGCTGTGTAAACGTCTCTTGCAAGGCCACTAGAAGTAGTAGATGAGCATTTGTCTTCCAGTAGACATAGGGCACCTTTTGCCTGTCCATTTAATAATGGTCACCTCCATAGAGATGTAGAAAAGAAAGCCATTTTTGTTGACCTCATACAAGATTTGACAGAAAGATGGACCTAGACAACTGTTCTCTTTGGTGTCATACCATACCTCTAGATTTACCAAGGGTTCAGGTTCTTCCTGGATGCATATCAAAGATGAGCCTAATGTACGTAGCATATGTAAATTTTGCTAAAATGTTGTTTTAGAGTTTTGTTGAGCAGGAATTGATTTTTATCCCAGGAATAGGGCAGAACAAATAAACCATGTTTAGAAATCTGCACACTGCGAGGAATGGAATCTACCTGTGGGTGGCAGGCATATCTGATAGAGATTTCTAGTTGCAGATTCCTTACCTTTGGATTTCCCCAGGCGTCAGACTGGGTCTGGAGATTCTTTTCTTCGAGCAAAACCCCTGTGTGCCGTTAGGTGGCGTTGGTCAACTTTGCTCGCATCTTTGGCGTTGTGGTCACGTGATGACGTCGCGGTCATATACAGGCGCCACCCCGGCACGCTGACGTCAGTTCTTTTGTGTCCGCAACAGCATATGCACAGAACCAGAGTAGAGCTACCCCAGTCATTTTTTGACTAACTGCGACATAATTGTTGAATTTGTTTTTTATGAGTTTGGTGCATCAAGGGATGTCCCGTAAGACTGGATTTAAGCCTACGACTCCTGTCGCTGCATGATGTCGGTGACGGATTCACATCGCTTGTGCCTCTGGTGTTTGGAGCACGACCCAAAGCTGTCCCCTGAGTGTCAGGCCATGAACCCGAAAGTTTGAGGGAGTGGTCCCTGAAGCTCATGGCGGCCCGACACTCTACTCTGCGTTGTTTCCGGTCCTGTTCGAGAGAAAGGTCAGGAGACCGGTCGCAGAGTCACCACCATTCTTCTTTGTCCAAGTTATCTGGACATTCAGGTAAGAAGTCGAAATGTTCTCCGACTTCGCCCTTCGCTCGCACAATGTGACGTGTGAAGAGCATCAACGCTCTAGGCCTCCATCCTTGGAGCCTCAGTCTGGGTCCGCTAGCACTTTCAGTTCACCGTGCTCCCTTTTGGCCTTACCAGTGCTCTTCGGGTGTTCACAAAAGTGATGGTAGTGGTTGCAGCTTGTCTGCGCAGGTTAGGGGTCCCAGTCTTCCCCTACCTCGATGACTGGCTGTTGAAGGCAGACACGCCCCAGAAAGTTGTCTCCCACCTCCAGACTACAGCAAACCTCCTGCATTTGCTGGGGTTCACTATCAACGTGCCGAAGTCACACCTGACCTCTCAGACGCTTCCTTTCATTGGAGCTGTTCTAGACACAGTGCAGTTTCGGGCTTATCCTTCCGAAAAGCGAGTCCAGGATATTTGGGCTGTGATATCGATGTTTCAGCCTCTGTCCTGGATTTCGGTGAGAATGACTCTGAGGCTGCTGGACCTCCTGGCCTCCTACATCCAGCTGGTCCAACATGCCAGATGGAATAAGCGGGCACTGCAGTGGGACCTGAAGTTCCATTGGGCGCAGCATCAGGGGAATCTCTCAGACATGGTTCGATCTCGGAGAGAACTGTGAAAGACCTGCAGTGGTGGTTGCCGAGTCCAGATTGGGTCAATGGCAGTTCCGTCTCCCTTCCCCAACCAGATTTCACAGTAGTGACAGATGCATTACTCCTGGGATTGGGCGGCCACATGGGAGAGGCAGAGATCACAGGCCTCCGGTCTCTGGCGGAGTCCGTTCTCCACATCAACATTTTGAAGATCCAGGCGATCCGACCTACATTGAAAGTATTTCTTCCCTCTCTCAAAGGGAAAGTAGTGCTGGTGTTCATCAACAACACCACCCCCATGTGGTACTGCAACAAGCAGGGCGGAGTGGGGTCTTGGACCGTTTGTCAAGAGGCTCTTCACTTCTGGACATGGCTGGAACGCTAGGGCATTTCCCTGGTGGTTCAACATCTGGCGGGCTCTCTGAATGTCAGAGCAGACAAACTCAGCCATCGATGCGCAGTCGATCACGAATGGCGTCTCCGTCCGGAGGTGGCGCAAGGTCTCTTTCAGCAGTGGGCAGAGTCTTGGTTAGATCTGTTATCCTCCACAGAGAATGCTTAATATCAGCTGTTTTGCACGTTGAAGTTTACAAGGCGGCACTCGCTCGGCGGCGCTTTTCATCACGAGTGGAACTCAGGCCTCCTGTACACCTTCCTGCTAATACCACATCTGCCCAGAGTTCTGAAGATCAGGCAAGACTGGGCCCAAGTCCTCTTGGTGGCTCCAGACTGGGGACGAAGAGTGGTATCCCGAGCTCTTGAGCATGGCCATCGATCCTCCGATCAGACTGCCTGTTTGGGAGGATCTTCTGTCGCAGCAGCAGGAGATGGTTATCCACCCAGACGTGTCCATTCTCTGCCTTCTTGCATGGAGATTGAGCGGGGACAGTTTACAGACTTCGGGTGGAAGGTCAAAAGCCGCCATGTCCTCTTGGCAGCCAGGCTTACCTCCACCAAAACGGTATGCGCCTGTCTTTAAAATACATTTGTGGCATGGTGTATCGATAAATCTGTTGTTCCCCTCTCTGCACCTCTCTCATAGGTTCTCCTCTTTATTCTCTCTCTTGCCCATTAGGGCTCTACTCTGGGCACCCTCAAGGGATATTTGTCTGCTATCTCTGCCTTCTTACGGCAACCAGACCAACCTTCTCTTTTCAAATCTCCCATTGTTGAGAGGTTTCTTAAAGGCCTTACTCATATGTTTCCTCCCGTCCCATTCAGCATGCCCCAGTGGGATTTGAACTTGGTTCTCACATACTGCAGGGCCACCCCTTTTGAGCCGCCCCATAACTGTCCTTTACGGCTCTTAAGCCTTAAACCAGCTTTCTTCATTGCCATCACTTCTGCTCGCAAAGTGAGTGAGCTTCAGGCTCTTTCTTCAAAGCCACCATTCCTAGCAGTGCATCCTGACAAAGTGGTGCTTTGTACCAGGGCTTCCTTTCTTCCCACAGTGGTAACGCCTTTTCATATGAGCTAATTTATCACCTTACCTGCTTCTTACACACCCCCAAATCCCTCTCATGAGGAGGAGAGACTCCACTGTCTGGATCCAAAAAGAGCATTGGCGCTCTATCTAGATCGTACCAAGGATTTCCAGGTGGACAACCAAATCTTTGTGGGATATGTGGGTGCAACGAAAGGGAAGGCAGTGCAGAAGAGGACCATCTCACGATGGGTAGTCCTCTGCATCAAGATGTGCTACGCTTTGGCAAAATTGGCACTCATTCAACCACAGCAACTGCTGCTACCACAGCGTTAGCACGTGGCGTTCCAATCCTGGGTATCTATCAGGCAGTAACTTGGGTGTCCTTACATACGTTCACCAAGCACTGGGGTGGCACATATGTACAACGCCTGTGGAGTCGCCCGATGCCACCTAACTGCTCACAGGGGTATAGCTTCTAGAAAAAATCTCCAGATCCACTCTGACGCCTGGGGAAATTCAAAGGTAAGGAATCTGCAACTAGAATAGGTCTTTCCCAGATATATTGTTACTGAAGGTAAGTAACTTGTACTTCTTAAACTGATTGGCTGGCAGGAAGGCAGCAGAGCATCAAATGTTTTTTTTCCAGATTTTCTGCATATTTCTCTAAAGTGATGTTCCCTTCGACCTCTTTGGACCAGAACATGTCTTTAGCATACATGAGCCAATGTATATGTGCCCCTGGATATAAAAATTATGGGACAGCATCTGTAGATAGTTTTGCTAAACCAAGCTTCTATTAAGCACCTTGAGCAGAAGTGCTAGTTTGGGCCACCAGTACTACCTTTGTAGAGCTCAACCTCTGGTGGCTCACAAGTGAAAATAAATACAATTTCCAACATCTACATGTCCAATGGTATTGATTACTGGTAACATACCTCCCTCACAAGTGACCAGCCAGAAGACCGTTATAAAAAAAACATACTTTTTTGATTGTTTTTTTTTTTTTTTTCTCTTTCAGTAAATTTCACTAAAAATGCAAATTTTTGTAAAGCCTCTCCTGCTTAGGGGTGTGTCTTTGTGAAGGATGGCTCATATGTTTGTTCACAACCTCCTCATTGTAAGGATGCCATTCTTTCATAGGCACGCAAGTGATTGTCATGCATAATACACTCCCTGATTGCTACTGCTATTTATCTGAGCATCATTTAAGTATCGCCACTCTGAATATATGGAAAGTAATCATGGAACTGTAGGAGAACATAGCAGTACCGGCTTAAGCAAGGGATCCATATGTATTTGGCAGTTCTCTCTGTTTATGACTGGCCAAGGAAATAAATTGGAAAACAAATGTATTTTTTCTTGGCCTGGATTTTATTAAAAAATAAACTTTTTTCCTTCAGCACGATGTTTGTTGAGTAGGTGGGCCTAGTTACTGATCCAACTGTGGATTTCTTGAGTATATCGTTAGCAAATGTGGAGAGATCTGCCCAAGTGTTCTGGTAGGCACCCAGACATTTAATTTATTTATTTATTTTTTTCAAAATTGCTTTGACTTGCAAAACTGGGACACTTTTTTAGGTATCTGATTCATTAGTGGGGCCACTTATTTTGGTGCCTGGGCCTATTTTCTATCCTAGTCCAACCCTGAGAAGATAAATAAGGCTGCCAAATAGAGATCAGTGTGTAGTTACTTGTCTGATTTTCCTACGGATGCCCTTTTTTTGATGTGTGTGGTGTGTGCACACACACTTAAACATACATACATACATACATAAAGGGGTTCTGTGTTAGGGGACTTAGTTTCTGTTGCACTTTCCTCTGACTCCCGTGAGTGTTAAATTGAAATGTTGATGCTTTTACTACAAATATTTGCCCTGGCAGATTTTTCATCTATTGTTCCCCATTTCCTACTGCCAGGTGTTCTTAGAGACTGTAAGAACCTGTGGTTCCTCTTTACCACGGATGTTGCATTGATGCCTTGCGAATTGTCATGTAAACGTACCTAGGTCATATGACAGTGCTTCAGATACCCGCTGTCCCCAAGTGGCTGGAGTGCGGAGCACCACATAAAACAAGAGTTGGGAAAAAATGATTTCTTTTTAAAACGGCACAATTGATTGTTTATTTTCAAATTTGTTTGCAAATTCTCCCATGCTGTACAAGCTAATATCCCACAGCCATACGTGTTACCTATTACTGTACCTGAATACATGGAAAACACTCTGCAGAGCCTCCGGACAGGAGGAATTGTCGTGACTGTAGATTTCATGAACTGCATATTTTGTCCCTGGGCTTCTTGTTATGACTTTGCAGTACGTTCAGCTAAGTTAAATTGAAAAGGCCTTTTTATAAAAGTAATGTGTACAAAATAATTCACTTCAGCCATCATCTAATTTCTCTCTTAAACCTACATGTATCCACAGTTTTTTGCATGGGTGCCAAAGTATAAAAAGGAACCACCTCAAATATGAAAACAGCCTAGGATGTGCACAAGAAGAGTGGTTTACGCTGTTATTACTCAACTTGCATCTTCACTAAATATTATGTTTTGTAACTGCAGTTCATTTGTGAAGTGAAATAACTGGTGTCTGTGATGGTAACAGGCAATTCTTGTCTCTAAGTAGTGGTGGCAGTATGCTTCACAACAGGGCAAGCACTTATTGGAATTCAAGATGAGACTTTAGTGGTAGAAGTACTTTTTCAAGTAAAAACAACAATGGGTTGTTTGTGGTGATCTGTGATGGTCGTAAATTGATCATGTTTGGCTTCCGAAGCCGTGGAGGCGAAGGCACTGATCTCCATTTTGGGTGTGTAAATGTTGAAACTCGAAATCTCAGTTTCCTGGAAAATAACCCTGTCACATTGTCTCCACGTTCTGTTGTCACCTTTTCCCAAGTCTAGTAGTCCCTCAGATCCTGGTGCTGTTCGGCTGAAATGTCATATCTTTTCAGTTTCTTCCTGTGTCGCGTAATGAATACCAAGTTCAACTTTTTGTACCAGACAGTCCATTACTGTAATGTTTCCAACTTTAGAAGAGGTGATTTGTCTTTATTGATCGAAATACAAGTGGAGGTTCCAGGAAAGTATTGAATGTCTTTTCTTTGTTACGTTTTTTATTATGTTTTCCCTTTTCTTAACCTGTTACATTTTCAGTTTTTGCTGTTTTTTTTCTGTTTCTACTGGTAGATGCGAAAGTATACATGCATACATGTATGTGCACTTTAACCTATGTGCAGGCAATAAGTACATTTGGGGAACATGCCTCCTAGTAAGTTATCTTCTAAAAGGTGTCCTTATAGGATAGTCTGTAGCTAACCAGTGTGGTACTACACTTTGGAATTTGTTAACTTTTTGTATGTATTATAAGATTTGTAGCAGCTTGTAGTGACACATTTGGCATTAAGTGTAGCATATAAGCAATATTTTAGTGTTTAAGTTATTATTTTGTCCCTACAGTAACATCCGTTGCTTCAAGATTGACCAGCCATCCACAGGTTTCTCTGCGACCGACTCTTCAGTTGCGCCAGCGGTATGGAGTCATGGTTACACGGAAGCCTCAGGAATTAAGAATAAGTAAGTCAAAATTTGTCATGAATTTCTACAAATGAAAGCTGTTAATTTGTGGGACCCAATTTTCATCCAAAACCAGGACTTTGAGTTGAGCTATCCCAAAGTAGTTAATTCTCTCTCATTTTGATCAGTCTCTACATGCAGATTCTTGCAACACTACTGCATCAAGTAGGTGTCCGATTTTACATTGTGTGTGACACACCCTGGTCATTTTTGGTGTATCCCACCCCGCTGGTAAAGTGTCAGAACCACAGAGCCCTGGTTAAATGCCTGATACTCAGTCGTGGATGTCCACTTACTTATAGCATCTGAAACCTAAAAAACAGGAGGTCTTCTCACTTTTCCAGTTACCGCTTTATGGAAAAATATCCTCCAGCTAGAAATAATGAAGCTGACACCTATCCCAGCAAAAGACATGCACAGTCTGGGTAGCTGATGCACTCCATCTTGCACTTGACTCATTAATGTTTGTTTGGACCAAGGATGGAACAATAAAAGGATCTTCCGTTAATCAGCTCTAACATACTCATCCGAGTTACAGGTGCCTTAATTCTAACTTGATTAGATTGTGGTATATCTAACTGCCCCTGAAGAACTTCTCCATAATCTTCAACTGGATTAAATTGTTCATGGTTGGCTGTTCTTTGGGGTAAACTGGTGTGAGCATATCTCACCTTTGATGAGGTCCCTGTAGATTTTCCTCTCAAGCTTTGACTATTGTTCACAGGGAAATAAGCAAGAAATCTAATAACTCTTTAGCGTCCTTGTTTACTCCTTATGGCCAAAGCAGACCCCTGCATGCATTAAACCAAGTATCTGATAGAGACTTCTAGCTGCAGAATCCTTACCTTTGAAACTTTTGTGAAAGCAGTACCTCTGTGCGCTTTTGGGTGCTTATTTCGGTTCTGCAAGGCATCATTGGTTCAGGAAGTGATGTCGCAGTCATCTATGTAGGCACCACCCAGGTGCACGGATGTCAGTTCTTTCTTTCCATTCCAGTTAGCACCAATCGAGAGAAAAGCTACCCCTCTGTCTCTTTTTGACAGTTTATTTCAACTTTTTGTTGACCCTCTTTGAAAGTGTGTCGAGGATGTCTTGAAGGAAGACTGGGTTTAAGCCCTGTGGCTCATGTCACCATGCCGGTTACAGACCACCATCTGGTCTGTTTATGGTGTCTCTGGCACGACCATGTCTTAGTCATGCTCGGACTGTCGGGCCATGGTAGAGAAAGCTTTGGGGGAGAGGTCCCTAAAGCTGCTTGTGTCCAGACAGTAGACGCCAGCAAGCGCAACTCTAGGAGGTCTCGGTCCTGATAGAGGAGAAGGTCGCAGGGCCGCTCCAGAAACCCCAAGTCCTCTTCATCACACTCGAGGTCCTCCAGATAATAGGTGAAGAAGTACAAGAAGAACTGGTTTATCAGCTGACGCAACAAGAGAGGACCATCAGTGTTCCAGGACTGTTCTGTTGAGTTGTTGCCATATCAGACTCAGTGCCGCCTAACCCCCCCTAACCAGGAATCTGAGCAACCCCCCTCAGTTTAAAGAATTTTAGAAATCCATGTGCCAAGGCTTTGAGTGGGCTGACCCCTCCGAAGCGCCTTTTGCACCCGCAGGGTCTCAGCAGGCACCATCAGGTTCTGCACAGACAGCCCCTTCTTCAGCTCCGATGGGGTCTCACGAGTCCAATCCAAGAGTGCGAAGGGCCACTGGTCCCTTTAGAATACCAATGAGAAGAACCCAATATCATTGGACTGGTATGAGGAGCAGGGAATTCCAGTAAACTGGGCACCTCCTCAGATACTGGCTTGCTCTCTCCTCCCACTGTGGCTATAGAGATGGGAGCATCTTACGCAGTGGTGGTGAAGAGGGTAGTGGAGGTCCTTGATCTCGAACTTCTCTTGGTGGAGGTTAAGACTAACCTCTTGACCGAAGTGCTTCACCCTGTGGCTTCCTCATCCAAACCCCTATTACCCTTTAATGAAGCACTGACAGATGTCATTGTTGGAACTTGGTCCAAGCCCATCACATAGGGTCCTGTGAACAAGTCACCTGCTAGCCGACATTGGCATGCCCCTGGTGATGTGGTAGTTTCCTCACTCAACACCCTACCCCTGATATCTTGGTAGTCCAGGCCTAAACTTCGTATGGGGTCTTCCCTGCCGCTTCCCCAGATAGGGAATCTAAGAGGCTGGTTAGCTTAGGCAAGAAAATATTTTCTTCCGCTAGCCTAGCAATTGAGGTCAGTGAACACTGCATGCCTGTTGGGCCATTATTCCTAGACCTTGTGGGATACAGTTGCACAAGTGCTGCCACATGTCCTATAGCAGGCCAGGGCCATCCTTTCCAAAGCAGTGAAGGATGGGAAAGATGTAGCAAAGTTCCCTATTAGGTGTGATTTGGGCATGACTAACTAGCTGGGAAGGCAAACCTCATGGACATGCCCTTCGACTGAGTCGTCTCTTTGGAGAAGAGGCAGATTCGGGGCTGGAGCACTTTAAGGACTTGTGGGCTAAGTCCAAGTCCTTGGGCCTCTCAGTGACACCTCTCCCCCAGCCTGCCTTTTGTGGCTACGGAAGAGGCACACCACTGCACCAGTCCTGTGCCAGCCACCGTGCTGTGCAGGCTCCCCAAGCTGTGCGAGGACGTGGATGCGATGCATTCCTGCCCCTTGGGTCTGGTAGCCAGAAGTCATCCTCCACCAACCCCTCCGCAGCTGCAGCCTTTAAGCCCACCAGGTCTGGTTCTGCCTGACCATGGGTGCCCAGTTGGAGTAAGAATGTAACATCATCTCCTCTGCTGGCAGTCCATAACATCAGACAAATGGGTTTTGCAGATCATTCGGAGGGGCTACTCACTCCCTTTCCAATCTTTCTATCCCCCTATACCTCCAACTCAACAACAGCTGGTGGAGGATTATCTGACCTTGCTCTGAGTGTAAGTTACAGTTCTCCTGACCAAGGGGGCTATAGAAAGGGCTCCGATATCAGAAGTAGGCATTGGTTGAAGTTCTCGCTACTTTGATACCCAAAAGAAACAAGGGTCTTCGCCCTATTTTAGTTCTGCGAACCGTAAATCTTTCTAAAAAAGGAGAAACTCAAGATGCTCACTTTGGCTCAGGTGTAGTCTGCCATGGACCAAGGAGACTGGCTGGTAGCATTGGACTTGCAGGATGTGTATTTTTACATCCCCACCCTCCCTGCCTGCCCACAGGTGTTCTCTGTGGTTCAAAGGAGGTCAGGAGCACTTCTCAATGCTTCCTTTTGGCCTTACTAGTGCCCCTCGGGTGTTCACCAAGGTAATGGCGGTAGTCACAGCTCATTTGTGCTGGTTAGTGGTTTCAGTGTTCCCCTACCTTCATGACTGGCTGTTAAAGGTGGGCTCGCCCCAGACACTTATCTCCCAACTTCAGACTACAACGGACCTCCTACATTTGCTGGGATTTACTATAAACGTGCCGAAGTCGCACCTCCCTCCTTCTCAGATGCTCCTTTTCATCTGAGCTGTTTTGGACACAGTGCAGTTTCTGGCTTTTCCTCCTGAGCAGCGAGTCCATGATATTTAAGTTATGTTACTGATGTTTCAGCATTTATCCCTGACTTTGGTGAGAATGACTCTAAGGCTGCTGGGCCTCATGGCCTCCTGCATCCTGCTAGTGAATCACGCCGGATGGCATATACAGGCTTTTCATTGGGACCTGAAGTTCCAGTGGGTGCTGCATCAAGGGACTCTTGCCCACATGGTCCAGATCTCGGAGGGAATTGGAAAGTACCTACAGTGGTAGCTTATGAATTGTGATTGGGTCAAAGACAGACTCCTCTCCCTTCCCCGACCAGACCTGACAGTAGTGACAGATGGATCACTCCTGGGATGGGGTGGCCATCTAAGAAAGGTGGAGATAAGAGGACTCTGGTCTCCCGTGGAAACCGGACTCCACATCAACGTGCTGGAGCACTGTGCGATCCAGCTAGCATTGAAAGCGTTTTTTCCCTCTGTTAAGGGGATGTTAGTGCTGGTATTCACGGACAGCACCACTGCCATGTGGTACTGCAACAAGCAGGGCGGGGTGGGGTTGTGGACACTTTGTCAAGAGCCCCTGCTTCTCTGGACATGGCTAGAACAGCAGAGCATAACCCTGGTGGTTCTGCACCTAACAGGTTCTCTGAACGACAGGACAGATGAACTCATAAGTCGCTACCAAGCGCATCACAAGTGGCATCTCCCTCCGTAGGTGGCCCAAGGTCTCTTTCAGCAGTGGGGAGAGCATTGGTTAGATGGTTGCCTCCAAAGAGAACATGAAATTTCAGCAGTTTTGTGCATTGGAGTTTCCAAAGCGGCTATCACTCTGAGAGGCTTTTCTTCTTAAGTGGAGTTCAGACCTCCTGTACTTCTTTCTGCTTGTACCCCTTATACCAAGATTTCTCAAGAAGATCAGAACCGACTGTGCCCGAGTCATTCTTGTGGCTCCGGACTGGGCATGGAGAGCCTGGTACCTCGAGCTTCTGAAAATCAGCATCAATCCTAATATCAGGCTTCCCCTTTGGGACAATCTTCTGTCGCAGCAGCAGGGGAGGGTTCTCCACCTGAACCTGTCAATTCTCCGCCTCCTTGTGTGGAGATTGAGCAGTGACAGTTGACTGCTTGTGACCTTCCTCCCAAAGTCTGTAAATTTATCTTGGCAGGCAGGCGTTCGTCCACTAAAATGTATATGCCTGCCGATGGTTAAAAAAAAAATGTGTAAAATATTGTACAGAAAAGTCTATTGACCCTCTTTCTGCCTTTTTTGAGATATTCTTCTCTTTATTCTTAGCCTTGCCCAGCAGGGCTCTGCTGTGGGCACTCGTAAGTGTTCCCTCTCTGCTCTGTCCGCCTTTCTGCGGCTGCCTCACCAACCCTCTTTGTGGTGTCTACAGCACAACGTGTACCGTATAGAGCAAAGTATCCGAAAAACTAAGCAACAGACTATCCTATAACATGTGGGGGAATCTGACTATTGTTAAGAAATTCTGTAAAAATGGCTCTGACATGGGCAAAGCCCTGCAACCCCCATTCCCCTTTCCCCGACCCCATTACATACATCTTAGTTGGACGTGTTTTGGTCTAGTGTACACATATTACACTTGTGCATGGCTTGTTTGCACAATGATGTGCTTTTTTCTGTGACCAGGGTTTTCTGCCACAAGCATACCCACGTAGTTCCTTGGACTATCAATGTCCCCGTTGCTTTGTAAGGCAGTTGCTAGGATCCTGTTTCCGCTTATACAGTGTTAATCCCAGTTTGTCCAAGCCAAAGCCAAGCTTTTAAATGCTCACCAATAATGGGATCTCCGTCTTTCACTTTGGTGCTTTTAAATTTGGACCATATATATATATATATTTTTAAACATTTTATTTCTATTGGTGCAGAGATGCAACACATTGCCAAAAATAAACATCTACCGTTAAATAGCAATAGCACCTGTCAGCCTGTAGACAGATACAAGAGGTCAGTGAAGAGCATGGGGCCAATTCCTGTTTTGGTCTGGGGCCCCCTTCCATTCGTTTAATTGGCTTTCAGTTCATTGGCCCTGCCCTCTGCGGCACAGTTACTCATCCAACCCTGGTTTACAGCCCTTGTTCTCTCAGCTCCATCCATTTGCCTCATACTTTATCTACACCACTCGTTCTACTAGTATACAACAATCTCTATTCTCTGCCTACTGTGCTGCACTCATTGAACCGTAACCTTTGAATGTGGCAGAGAATTCTGAGTTCCCCCATTGGTATCTGAAGGGATCTTTAAGGAGAGCTGTGATGTCCTTAACCTGAAATATTCAATGATTGAATGCCTATCCTTGCTTAGAAGTTGTTGTTTTCTTTGCTTGCCTCTTGAGATTCGTACGTTGTATTTGGCTGTGTATTTATATTATACAAGTATGTATACGGATCAAGGTGTGCAGCTGGAGACCATATAAGATTGTGTGCCAGGATTAGACTGGTGGAAACCAGATGAGCCTAAAGGCCCTTATTTGCCTTTTACAGTAAATTCCTCTTTCTTTCTTTTTGTGAAACAACTGCCTGAATTATCCAACGATGGCGTAAGCATAATAAAATGTTGGCAGAAAATATAGAGGAAACTCTTTTAGAGCTCTCTAGAATCCACTTGCAATTTTTACTAGTGACCCGAATGATGAAGAGGGGTGTTTCAACCCCACCCTGCCAGCTGAGGGTAGATGGAGAGTGGAGCGGAGTCCTCCGTTCATGCCCCATGTTGCAGAAGTACAGTTTCTCTAGCATGGGATTATCTCCAATGCTGTTTATACAATACATTTTCGATATACAATGTATCCTGGAACACATTTTTAACATACATGAGTTTAGATTTGAAAATAACTTAAGAAAAGAATGCCTCTATGTACCAGCATGGTCTTTCTTTGAAAAAAATAGTTGTACAAATTAGTCATAATAGTGTTTGTTCAACTAGAAACACCAACATTCTAGTTTGTTTTAAAGAAGCTGGCAGTGGTGTTCCTGTGCATAGACTATACATGGGTGAAAACTGACTACAACTTTAAGTATTCTGGAACCCACTTTCCCATCATGCACAGCAGGCATGGAGACAGTCAATTGCTTCTTTCCACTCAACAGTCAAGTATACCAAGCACTGGTGAATTTTTGAAAGGTTGCTTAGTTAAGCCTCTACATGTTTTTCATAAGATCTAAATATTTATTATTTTTCTTACCAAACTTATTTCTGATTTATATTACACTACTGACCTTCCAGCATTCATATTGAATTTTAGTCCAACAGAAAGTCCCTAACAGAATATTCTCTATGAATAGGGGCACTGTTTTACTATTAAGACTGAGCCAAAGATTGTAGGGCAACCTGCAGATTGTACACTATTGAAATGTTGGAAGGTGGGTGTTTATTCAAAAAGGTCATTAGCTAGGTAAATAATATCCTAAATCATAACTCGCTGACACAGGGGCAATAAACACTTGCTTTGTGAAAGAAAAGTTCATGCCAGGAAAAGCAGCTACCCTTTGTCTTGTGAAGAAAATGCCCCTTCCAGACATTTGCAGTGCCACACCTGATAATCAGACTAGACCAGGTTTCTCCAACGTGTAGCTCCTAAGCTACATGTAGCTCTCTATCCTGCTAAAAGTAGCTCTCCTGTGTGCAGCTTACTAAATTAGAAGCTTTTGTTTGGTTGAAATAATATAGTTATACCAAAATTGAAAAGTGTGTATACAAGACGAAAATGTGGTATTTTCAGAACTCAGGTGCTGATCTTTGGCCAAAATGGTTGAATTTGCAAGACATATTTAAAGCTGATATTTGAGAGATACATTTATGACACTGGCAAGACTTATTACTCATATTGTTATGTTGGTGGTGGGACAGTGCAGCTTTGGCTGTAATGTATTACCTCGTAGAAGCATTCTGAATTAACAAAGCCTTTTTGACTTTACAGCTAGTAACCCCCCTGAGGTGATCACTGCTGGTAGTCATGAATGGGTGGCCATTAATGCAACCTTGTCTGATGTAGTTATTATTAGAACCTTAATAATATTAGTAGCAGGGGATGTTTTTCATTGACCATAAGTAGATCTTATTGCAGAAAAGGTTGTAGGCTCCTGGTCTAGACTTACTGCATATTACCAGACTTTAGAACAAATTCCTGAGTAGGGTGGGCTTCCTTCCACAGTTTATTTGCCTAATGATTCTCATTGTGCTCCTGACAACCTGCTTCTAAGGTCGCTGTAAACGTGTGTGTGTGTGTGTGTGTATATATATGTTCGATGGCATGTGTAGCTGCAGATACACATGCTGTGCATTATCCTGCCATCTAGTGTTGGGCTCGGAGTGTTACAAGTTGTTTTTCTTCGAAGAAGTCTTTTCGAGTCACGGGAACGAGTGGCTCCTCCCTTTCGGCTCCATTGCGCATGGGCGTCGACTCCATCTTAGATCGTTTTCTTTCCGCCATCGGGTTCGGACGTATTCCTCTTCGCTCCGTAATTCGAATTGGGGAAACTTGGAAAATCATCGAAATTCGTCGGTATTGTTTGCGTTCGGGCCCGGTTTAGTATCATCACATTGGCACCGACAACAAGACCGCTTCAGCGGCCCTTCGGGGCTTCCGCACTTAATCGAGGCCTGGTCGGCCCGACCACACCCGTCGACAAAGAACTAATTGACCGGACCCCTTTCCGTTTCTGTCCGAAGTGCCACGCCAAGTATCCTTACACAGACCAGCATCGGGTCTGTAACCTGTGTTTATCGCCTGAACACAGAGAGGATACTTGCGAGGCCTGCAGACCGTTTCGATCCAAGAAGACCTTAAGAGGTCGACGCGCAAGGTGGTTACAGATGGCGTCGAAACAGTCGCAGCATCTTGACGCCGAGGAAGAAGAGACGCGGATATCCATCGAAGGTTCAGACTCTGATGAATCCGACGGGGATCGACCACCGACGGCGGCACAAAAAGTGAGTACACCTGCCCCGTCCCACACCCAAGGTCAGGTCAAAAAACAAAAGGCTTCGGGGACTCCACTGCCGGAAGGCAATGGCTTAACCCACAGAAAGGACGGTGACCAAGTAACATCGGCACCGAAAAAGGCCAAATCAGTGCCGAAGACATCCGACTCCGGTCGAGAAACCGGCACCGAAAAGAGTCGGCATCGAATAATCGAATCAAGTAAATCACGAAAAAGCCACTCTGAGCCGAAACCAACAATCTCCATTGGGGTTTTGATACCGAAAAAAACGGCTTCAGGGCCGAAAAAGGCGTCCTACACGGAAGAGCAGGGGCTCTCTCTACAGCTCAAAGAAAAGCATAGATTTGAGCAGGAACTGGATCTAGAAGAGTATAAACAAACTCAGCAAAGGCTAGAAATCCAGAAACATACAGGGAAGATACAAACTATCCCTCCGCTCAAGTCCAAAAGAAAACTGACTTTTCACGAGACTGAGATGCAACCAAAGGCCAAAGTGGTTAGACAAAGATCACCACCACCACAGTTCTCACCACAAACGTCCCCACTTCAATCTCCACAGTTGTTACCAGTGGGTACACCAATGGCAGTGTCACCCACACATACTGGGATGACTCAAGACGATGCGGACCCCTGGGATCTATACGACCCACCAGTTTCAAACAATAGTCCAGAGTGTTATCCGACAAAACCTTTGCCACCAGAGGACAGTACGTCCTACATGCAGGTACTGGCTAGAGCAGCAACATTTCACAACGTAACAATGCACTCAGAACCAGTGAAAGACGACTTCCTGTTTAACACTCTGGCATCCTCGCATGCATCGTATCAAAGCCTGCCAATGTAACCAGGCATGCTTAAACATGCACAACAGGTTTTCCAACCAAGAACCAGTGAAAGGGAGAGCAATCACGCCAAGGGTCGAGGAAAAAATATAAGCCGCCCCGTCAGACCCTGTGTTTATTACACAACAGCTCCCTCCGGACTCGGTGGTTGTGGGGGCTGCAAGAAAACAGGGTAACTCGCAGTCATCAGGGGATGCGCCACCCCCTGATAAGGAAAGTCGTAAATTTGATGCGGCTGGGGAAAGAGTGGCATCGTAGGCAGCCAATCAGTGGCGAATCGCCAACTCACAAGCCCTCCTTGCCTGATACAACCGAGCACATTGGGACGAGATGCAAGACATCATCCAGCACCTCCCTAAAGAGCACCAAAAACGTGCCCAACAAGTGGTTGAAGAGGGACAGGCCATATCAAATAACCAGATCCACTCTGCAATAGACTCTGCTGATACAGCGGCACGAACTCTAAATACAGCAGTAACAATTATGAGGCATGCATGGCTGCGAAGTTCTGGGTTTAAACCAGAGATACAGCAAGTGGTATTGAATATGCCGTTTAATTAACAGCAACTATTCGGCACAGAAGTGGATACCGCAATAGAAAAAATGAAGACGGACACGGCCAAAGCCATGGGCGCGCTCTACTCCTCTCAATATAGGGGAACATTTACGAAACCACAATTTAGGGGAGGGTTTAGACAGCAACCATCAGAACCATCTACCTCCCAAACAAAACCCACTTACCAATCTCAGTACCAGAGAGGGGGGGTTTTGTGGTTCCTACAGAGGACAGTTCCCAAGAGGAAGAGGGAAATTCCAGCCTACCAAGCAGACCACTGGTAGCAAGCAGTGACTTCAATGTCACACTTCCCCAACACACATCACCAGTGGGGGGGAGATTAACGAAATACCACCACAATTGGACACACAATACCTCAGACATATGGGTTCTATCAATTATCCAACATGGTTACTGCATAGAGTTCACAAGATTCCCTCCAGATGTTCCCCCAAGAATGCACAGAATGTCAATACAACACTTAGACTTATTACAAATAGAAGTCCAAGCACTACTAGCAAAAGAAGCCATAGAACTGGTACCTTATCACCAGAGAGGAACAGGGGTTTACTCCCTGTATTTCATCTTCCCAAAGAAAGACAAAACGTTAAGGCCTATTTTAGATCTCAGAACACTGAATCTCTTCATCAAAACAGATCATTTCCACATGGTAACACTACAGGATGTCGTCCCTTTACTAAAAAAAAAAAATAAGGGAATACATGACAACACTGGATCTAAAGGATGCGTATTTTCACATACCCATCCATCCATCTTAGAGGAAATACCTCAGGTTTGTAATACAAGGCAAACATGACAAATTCAAAGTGTTGCCATTCGGTATAACAACGGCCCCCAGAGTATTTACAAAATGCCTAGCCGTAGTAGCAGCTCATATAAGGAGAAATCACATGCACGTATCCCCCATATTTAGACGATTGGCTAATAAAAGCCAACAATCAACAACAATGTCAAAATCACACGCAATATGTAATAGATACTCTGCACAAACTAGGGTTTTCTATAAATTACCAAAAATCACATTTACAACCATCCCAAATACAACAATACTTGGGAGCAACACTCAACACGCAAAGAGCAATTGCCACTCCAAGTCCACAAAGAGTCCAGTTGTTTCAAAATATAAAATCAAGCATGCAATCAAACCAACAATACACGGTCAGGTTTGTGATGAAACTACTAGGCATGATGTCCTCATGCATAGCTATTGTCCCAAATGCAAGACTACACATGCAGCCCTTACAACCGTGCCTAACAAAACAATGGACGCAGGCACAGGGTCAACTCCAAGATCTAGTGTTGATAGACCGCTAAACACACTCTTTGCTTCAGTGGTGGAACCCTGTAAATTTAAACAAAGGGCGGCCTTTTCAAGACCCAGCACCTCACGCCATTATCACACCAGACGCCTCCATGATTGGGTGGGAAGCACACTTCAACAATCACAGCATACAAGGTCAATGGGACAAACAACTTTGCATAAATCATTTAGAACTGCTAGCAGTCTTTCTAGCGCTAAAAGCCTTTCAGCCCCTTATAGCCCACAAACATATCCTTGTCAAGACAGACAATATGACAACAATGTATTATTTAAACAAACAAGGGGGGACACACTCATCACAACTGTGTATCCTAGCGCAAAATATTTGGCACTGGGCAATTCACAACAACATTTGCCTGATAGCACAATATATACCAGGCATTCGCAATCAGATAGCCGACAGTCTCAGTCGAGATCACCAACAGTCTCACGAATGGGAAATACATCCCCAAATTCTACAAGATCACTTCTACCACTGGGGGACACCAAACATAGATTTGTTTGCAACAAAAGAAAACGCAAAATGCCAAAACTTCGCGTCCAGATACACACACCCTCAGTCCAAGGGCAATGCTCTATGGATCAGCTGGTCAGGGATATTTGCTTACGCCTTTCCCCCTCTCCCGCTCATTCCTTTTCTGGTCAACAAAATGAGTCAAAACAAACTCAAACTAATACTCATAGCCCCAACGTGGGCTCGCCAACCGTGGCACACCACACTGTTGGACTTCTATGTAGTACCACACATCAAACTAACAAACAGACCAGATCTGTTAACGCAACACAAACAACAGATCAGACACCCGAATCCTGCATCGCTCAACCTAGCAATCTGGCTCCTGAACTCTTAGAATTCGGATATCTAAACCTCTCAAAAGAGTGTATGGAGGTCATTAAACAAGCAAGAAAACCCACAACAAGGCATTTTTATGCTAATAAATGGAAAAGGTTTGTTTTCTACTGCCAGGCTAATCAAATTATGCCGCTAAACGCCTCCATACAAAACATTGTAAGTTATTTACTACACTTACAAAAAGCAAATCTTGCTTTTTCTTCCATTAAAATCCATCTCACTGCAATATCTGCTTATTTGCAGATTACACATACAAAATCACTTTTTAGAATCCCAGTTATCAAAGCCTTTATGTAGGGACTAAAAAGAATCATACCCCCAAGAACACCACCAGTACCCTCGTGGAATCTTAATATTGTACTAACACGACTCATGGGTCCACCATTTGAACCCATGCATTCTTGTCAAATCCAATTCTTGACTTGGAAAGTAGCCTTTCTAATAGCCATCACTTCTCTACGAAGAGTTAGAGAAATACAGGCATTTACTATTCAAGAACCCTTTATACAGATACATAAACATAAAGTGGTTCTCCTTACAAATCCAAAATTTTTAACAAAAGTGATATCACCGTTTCATCTAAACCAAACTGTGGAACTCCCAGTCTTCTTTCCACAACCAGAATCAATAGCAGAAAGGGCACTGCATACATTAGACATTAAAAGAGCGCTAATGTATTACATTGACAGAACAAAACAATTTCGGAAACAAAACAATTATTCGTAGCTTTCCAAAAACCTCACGCAGGTAACCCTATATTCAAACAAGGCATTGCCAGATGGATAGTCAAATGTATTAAGACCTGTTACCTTAAAGCTAAGAGAGAATTACCCATTACTCCAAGGGCACATTCCACTAGGAAAAAAGGTGCCACAATGGCTTTTCTTAGAAATATCCCAATGACAGAGATTTGTAAGGCAGCCACCTGGTCTACGCCCCATACATTCACTAAGCATTACTGTGTAGATGTGTTAGCAACACAACAAGCCACAGTAGGACAGGCTGTACTGAGAACATTGTTTCAGACAACTTCAACTCCTACAGGCTGACCACCGCTTTTGGGGAGATTACTTCTTTGTAGTCTATGCACAGCATGTGTATCTGCAGGTACACATGCCATCGAACAGAAAATGTCACTTACCCAGTGCACATCTGTTTGTGGCATGTTGCGCTGCAGATTCACATGCGCCCTCCCACCTCCCCAGGAGACTGTAGCCGTTTTAGTTGCATGTAAATTGTAAATATATAAATAAACATTCCTTTGATTCACAATATGTACATACATTCCTACTCCATTGCATGGGCACCTCTAGTATTCTTACTTTACCAACTCCTACCTCACCCTTTGCGGGGAAAACAATCTAAGATGGAGTCGACGCCCATGCGCAATGGAGCCAAAAGGGAGGAGCCACTCGGTCCCGTGACTCAAAAAGACTTCTTCGAAGAAAAACAACTTGTAACACTCCGAGCCCAACACTAGATGGCAGGATAATGCACAGCATGTGAATCTGCAGCGCAACATGCTGATCAAGACCGTGTAGGTCGAAACGCATTGGTTTTTGTTTGTCTGGTATCATTTGTTTGTATTAAATGAAGATTTCGTGCAAATCCTGGGAGTGCTGCGTCATTGACAGGAGTGTCAAGCTGGTGTGCAAAGAAAGTGAGGGAAAGGTCCTTCCCTGGCGCGGGCACCGACACTAAGAAGCGCGCCTTAATTGGACCCCTTTGGGACGAATATATATATATATATGTTCGATGGCATGTGTAGCTGCAGATACACATGCTGTGCACAGTCCGCCATCTGGTGTTGGGCTCGGAGTGTTACAAGTTGTTTTTCTTCGAAGAAGTCTTTTCGAGTCACGAGACCGAGGGACTCCTCCCATTTCGAGTCCATTGTGCATGGGCGTCGACTCCATCTTAGATTGTTTTTTTTCCGCCATCGGGTTCGGACGTATTCCTTTTCGCTCCGTTTTTCGGGTCGGAAAGTTAGTTAGAATCTCGGAAAAAAACGTCGGTATTGTTTGCGTTCGGTATCGGGTTAGTTAGAACACATCGACACCGAATTCTGAAGATCTCAGGTGGCCCTTCGGGGTTTTTTCGATCCCCCGTCGGGGCCTGGTCGGCCCGGCCACGTGCGACTTCAAGGCTCATGGAACGGACCCCTTTCCGCTTCTGCCCAAAATGCCATCACAAGTATCCGTATACAGATCACCATCTGGTCTGTAACTTGTGCTTGTCCCCCGAGCACAAGGAGGATACTTGTGAAGCCTGTAGAGCATTTCAGTCGAGGAAGACGCTGAGAGACCGAAGAGCCAGGAGACTGCAAATGGCATCCACGCCGACAGGTCAAGAACGCTTTGAGGAGGAAGAAGAAGCTTTCTCCATCCGCGAGTCGGATTCTGAAGAACTCGACGCCGAAGAAACACACCAAACCGTGAGTAAGACGTCGAAAATCAAGACTCACGAGAAGTCTACAAAAACCCAGGGGACGCCACCGCCAACAGGCCATGGCTTAACCCGAAAACTAGGTGACCCATCCAAGGCACCGAAAAAGGGCATGCTAGTGTCGAAGTCATCCGACTCCGGTCGAGATACCGCCACACAGCAACCTCGGCACCGAAGAATTTCGGCACCGAGACACCACACCGAAAACAAAGAAGGTTTCTTCGGAGCCTAAAAAGACTTCCGAAAAGGTTTCGGTTCCGAAACAGCCAACCTCGGAGCCGAAAACTAGTTCCTGTACAGAGGAACAAGGATTAACCTCCCAATTACACAGAGTTGGAGAGGAGCTTCAAGCTGTAGAGCCTGACTACACGCAAAGAAGGCTTCATATTCATGAGGACACAGGGAAGATAACCACTCTTCCCCCAATCAAAATAAAAAGGAAACTTGCCTTTCAACAAAAGGACAAGCAACCACAGGCAAAGGTGGCAAGGAAAACAACCCCACCACCGTCTCCATCACCAGCAACAACTCCACCACTGATGCACTCACCAGCTCATACCACAATGAGTCAGGATGATCCCGATGCATGGGACCTCTACGATGCTCCAGTGTCTGACAATAGCCCAGACTCTTATCCTACAAAACCGTCACCACCTGAGGACAGTACATCCTATACACAGGTGGTCGCAAGGGCAGCCGAGTTTCACAATGTCTCCTTACATTCGGAACCAATTGAGGATGACTTTCTCTTTAACACCCTAACCTCCACCCATAGCCAGTATCAATGCCTTCCCATGCTCCCAGGAATGCTAAGACATTCAAAACAAATTTTTCAGGATCCAGTTAAAGGCAGAGCCATAACTCCAAGGGTGGAGAAAAAATATAAGCCACCGCCCACAGATCCAATATATATCACAACACAACTAACACCGGACTCAGTAGTTGTAGGGGCGGCTCGTAAGAGAGCCAACTCTCATACCTCAGGCGACGCACCACCTCCAGACAAGGAGAGCCGCAAATTTGATGCTGCGGGAAAAAGGGTTGCAGCACAAGCAGCAAATCAGTGGCGTATTGCCAATTCACAAGCACTTTTGGCAAGATACGACAGGGCTCACTGGGATGAAATGCAACATTTCATCGAACACTTACCCAAGGAGTTCCAAAAAAGAGCGCAACAGGTGGTGGAAGAGGGACAAAGTATCTCAAATAATCAGATACGGTCTTCCATGGATGCAGCAGATACAGCTGCAAGGACAATAAACACTGCAGTCACAATACGAAGGCACGCATGGCTGCGCACTTCTGGGTTCAAACCGGAAATCCAGCAGGCTGTGCTCAATATGCCGTTTAATGAACAGCAATTGTTTGGGCCGGAGGTAGACACTGCCATCGAAAAACTCAAAAAGGACACCGATACAGCCAAAGCCATGCGCGCACTCTACTCCCCGCAGAGCAGAGGCACATTTCGGAAAACACCTTTTAGGGGAGGGTTTCGAGGTCAACCCACAGAAACCCCAACCTCACAGACAAGGCCTGCCTACCAGGGTCAATATCAAAGGGGAGGTTTTCGGGGGCAATTTAGAGGGGGCCAATTCCCAAGAAATAGAGGAAAATTCCAAGGCCCCAAAACCCCTCAAACTAAGCAGTGACTCACAAGTCACACACCCCCATCACATAACACCTGTGGGGGGAAGACTAAGCCAATTTTACAAACTTTGGGAGGAAATAACAACAGACACTTGGGTCTTAGCAATTATCCAGCATGGTTATTGCATAGAATTTCGCCAATTCCCTCCAAACGTCCCACCGAAAACACACAATATGTCAAAACAACATATAGATCTTCTAGGACTAGAAGTTCAAGCATTGCTACAAAAGGACGCAATAGAGTTAGTTCCAATTCAACAGAAAAACACAGGAGTTTACTCACTGTACTTTCTAATACCCAAAAAGGACAAAACTCTGAGACCAATACTAGATCTCAGAACACTAAATACCTACATCAAATCAGACCACTTTCACATGGTCACGTTACAAGACGTAATCCCACTGCTCAAACAGCAAGACTACATGACAACATTAGATCTAAAAGATGCGTGTTTTCATGTACCAATACATCCTTCACACAGGAAATACCTAAGGTTCGTATTCCAAGGAATACATTACCAATTCAAAGTGTTGCCATTCGGAATAACAACTGCGCCAAGAGTTTTTACAAAATGCCTGGCAGTAGTAGCTGCACATATCAGAAGGCAGCAAATACATGTGTTCCCGTACTTAGACGACTGGTTAATCAAAACCAACACGCTAAGACAATGTTCACAGCACACAAACTACGTCATACAGACCCTTCACAGGCTAGGTTTCTCGATCAACTACGCGAAGTCACACCTTTTGCCGTGTCAAACACAGCAATACTTAGGAGCGACAATCAACACAGCAAAAGGGATTGCCACTCCAAGTCCACAAAGGGTTCAAACATTTCACAAGGTAATACAGGCCATGTATCCAACACAAAAGATACAAGTCAAAATGGTAATGAAACTCCTAGGCATGATGTCTTCATGCATAGCCATTGTCCCAAACGCAAGATTGCACATGCGGCCCTTACAACAGTGCCTAGCATCACAATGGTCACAAGCACAGGGTCAACTTCTAGATCTGGTGTTGATAGACCGCCAAACATACATCTCGCTTCTATGGTGGAACAGTACAAATTTAAACCGAGGGCGGCCTTTCCAAGACCCAGTGCCACAATACGTCATAACGACGGATGCTTCCATGACAGGGTGGGGAGCACACCTCAATCAACACAGCATCCAAGGACAATGGGACATACATCAGAGGCAGTTTCACATAAATCACTTAGAACTGTTAGCAGTATTTCTAGCGCTGAAAGCATTTCAACCCATAATAACCCAAAAATACATTCTTGTCAAAACAGACAACATGACAACAATGTATTATCTAAACAAACAAGGAGGGACACACTCGACACAGTTGTGCCTCCTAACACAAAAAAGATGGCATTGGGCGATTCACAACCACATTCACCTAATAGCACAATTTATTCCAGGAATTCAGAACCAGTTGGCAGACAATCTCTCTCGAGATCACCAACAAACCCACAAATGGGAAATTCACCCCCAAATACTAAACAATTACTTTCAAATTTGGGGAACACCTCAAATAGATCTATTTGCAACAAAAGAAAACTCAAAATGCCAAAACTTCGCATCCAGGTACCCACAAGATCAATCCCAAGGCAATGCTCTATGGATGAACTGGTCAGGGATATTTGCGTACGCTTTTCCACCTCTCCCTCTCCTTCCATATCTAGTAAACAGGTTGAGTCAAATCAAACTCATACTAATAGCACCAACATGGGCAAGGCAACCTTGGTACACAACACTACTAGACCTTTCAGTAGTACCTCATGTCAAACTACCCAACAGACCAGATCTGTTAACACAACACAAACAACAGATCAGACATCCAAATCCAGCATCGTTGAATCTAGCAATTTGGCTCCTGAAATCCTAGAATTCGGGCACTTAGACCTCACACAGGAATGTATGGAGGTCATAAAACAAGCTAGAAAACCTACCACTAGACACTGCTATGCAAATAAGTGGAAAAGATTTGTTTATTACTGCCACAATAATCAAATTTAACCTTTACACGCATCTGCAAAAGAAATAGTAGGATACTTACTACATTTGCAAAAATCTAACCTAGCTTTCTCTTCCATTAAAATACATCTTACGGCAATTTCTGCTTACCTACAAATTACGCACTCAATTTCATTGTTTAGGATACCAGTCATAAAGGCGTTTATGGAAGGCCTAAAGAGAATTATACCACCAAGAACACCACCAGTTCCTACATGGAACCTCAACATTGTCCTAACACGACTCATGGGACCACCTTTTGAGCCCATGCACTCTTGTGAAATGCAATACTTAACGTGGAAAGTTGCATTTTTAATTGCCATCACATCTCTAAGAAGAGTGAGTGAGATTCAAGCATTTACCATTCAAGAACCATTTATTCAAATACACAAAAATAGAGTTGTTCTACGGACCAATCCTAAATTTTTACCAAAAGTAATTTCACCGTTCCACCTAAATCAAACGTTAGAATTACCAGTGTTCTTCCCACAACCAGATTATGTAGCCGAAAGAGCACTACATACATTAGACATCAAAAGAGCACTTATGTACTACATTGACAGAACAAAATTAATTCGAAAGACAAAACAATTATTTGTCGCCTTTCAAAAACCTCATACAGGAAATCCAATTTCAAAACAAGGCATTGCTAGATGGATAGTTAGGTGCATTCAAACCTGCTATCTTAAAGCTAAAAGAGAACTGCCTATTACACCAAAGGCACACTCAACCAAAAAGAAAGGTGCTACCATGGCCTTTCTAGGAAATATTCCAATGAACGAAATATGTAAGGCAGCAACATGGTCTACGCCTCATTAATTTACCAAGCACTACTGTGTAGATGTGCTAACTGCACAACAAGCAACAGTAGGTCAAGCTGTATTAAGAACATTATTTCAAACTACTTCAACTCCTACAGGCTGAACCACCGCTTTTGGGGAGATAACTGCTTACTAGTCTATGCACAGCATGTGTATCTGCAGCTACACATGCCATCGAACGGAAAATGTCACTTACCCAGTGTACATCTGTTCGTGGCATTAGTCGCTGCAGATTCACATGCGCCCTCCCCGGGAGCCTGTAGCCGTTTAGAAGTAGATCTTAAACATTTGTACATTTGTAAATATATTACTTAAAACTTTATTATGTACATACGCATTCACTCCATTGCATGGGCACTATTACTAGCATACACGACTCCTACCTCACCCTCTGCGGGCAAAACAATCTAAGATGGAGTCGACGCCCATGCGCAATGGACTCGAAATGGGAGGAGTCCCTCGGTCTCATGACTCGAAAAGACTTCTTCGAAGAAAAACAACTTGTAACACTCCGAGCCCAACACCAGATGGCGGACTGGTCACAGCATGTGAATCTGCAGCGACTAATGCCACGAACAGATGTACACTGGGTAAGTGACATTTTCCATATATATATATATAATTCCAGACCTGATGTGCATTCACAGAAAAGGACTGATTTAATGCTCTTGTCTTCTTGAAGGATGGAATCTCAAGAAGGGTGTTTAAGCATCTGTGATTATGCTGCCTGACATAGATGACCAGTTTCTGATGGATACTTCTAAATGCAGATTCCTCATCTTTGTGACTCTCCCCAGGCATCGTACTGGATCCAAGAACTCTTCCAATAACTCTTGCTCACCGGTAGGTGGAGCTATCTGCTGACCTGCATATAAGTGCCACCACTGGGCTGTAACGTCAGTTCCTCTTTTTCTGAGCCTGTTAACAAGTATTCAGGACTCCTCTCATAACTGTTTCGGTTCTTATCGAAGTTGTCACTTTAAATTACTTTTGGCTGTGCACAGAGATCTCTCCCTGAAAAACCTCATGCTTTAAACACTGTTGAACGTGTAGAAAGCAGATACCAGTCAGGGATTTGTGCAATGTGTCCATGGTGTCCTTGGTTTAAATACATCCTGATGCAACCCAGTGCCATCACAGAGTGAAAAGCCAGGTTCAGACACAATAAATGGATGGCGAAGTAGCCAGACAAGTTGAAAATAAAGCCTAGGAAAACTAAACAAGTCTGTTTGATTTCCTGACATTCCCACTCTTGGCGAGGGTTCCAGAAAGCAAACAGGCTTTGCTTTCCTCTATTGACCTGATGCCAAATCTGGAGCGTATGCAACCAGAGTTTCCGGAGGCATCTTAGGATATCCTCATGCCTGTGGTGCTCATTCAGGCCCACTGATCCAACAGGGCCATCAGGCACACTTTGCTGGCATGTCTTCTCTATTGCTGTTACACTTGTGGCATCTGACCACGTCTGCTCTTATTCTGCAGATCAGTCAGCTGCCCCTTGATTAGCTCTGGCGGGTTGGATCCTGTTCCGCCTGTTGTCCCAGATTCATCTTAAGCTAGACATTTTCCAAGTGTCATGCTGTACCGTAACCAGTTGAGGAGGATGACTCCTCCACCCTTTTCCTCTGCAGCAGTACTACAGGAGGATAAAGACTTTTTTGAGGTTTGATGGTGATTAACGCACAAGGTGTCCCACTTGCTTAATATAAGGAGGAGGCGGCAGATAAAGTATTCTTTCTTCATAATACTGATGCTGACTTATGCTTTGACTTAGAGAATGCCAGTCTCCTAGATAATTCCCCTGATTCCATCCATATTGCTCTCTCTTGGCTCCCAACAGAGAAACAATAGTTCAGAGGGCAGCAGAAGTGTTGCTATTTAAAAGGGCTCTGATTAACCTGATCTTCTCAACTTGGTCTAAGTTGTTTTCTGCACCCGGTAGTGACTTGATATTTTCGATTCAGCACCCCACTCCAGAGTGTCTTTTAGAACAGACTTCCATCTGCAAGGTGACTCCAAACCCCTTCACAGAAGCCTTTCTTGTTCAGGAGTCTAGAAAAATTGGTGGCATTGGCAGGAAAGTATTTTTTTCTTTGACCCAACTGGTGCTGTAGTCATTGATTGCTGTCTGCATTTTGGGATGCTGTAGGAACACCCTTTGAGACATGGTGCTTGAGGTTCTTCCTGAAGAGCTGCATAATGCCTTCGTGCAAGCAGTCCAAGATAGTTAAAAAAGCAGTTAAGCAGATGCCATGCTCTGGACTGAATTCCACTGACTCGGTTGCTTGAGGATTTGACACTGTCGTTATCAGATGACAGTCTAGATGTGTTCCACTGGATGACCAGGCATCTTTAATTGATACGCTATTTGAAAGGGCAGCTTTTTGGGAGAAAAGGCTGATGCTCCTCTTCTTCTTTCAAAAATAGCATAGCCATGTTTGTGCCTTGTAGTTGTTAAATGCAGCCAGCCAGTTTCATTTGACGTACAGGAAGTTCAGCGGTTACACTAGGGACCTCACCATTCTGCAACAGTATCGGTCATACTCCAGCCAACACAGGCTATGTGATGCGAAAGACCGTGCCAAAGGTTTAAAAAAGCAACATCTGCCCTCTTCTTGTCTCAAAGTAGCATTTCCAGACTCATTTAGTTTGCCCTATGTGGGCATTTGGGGCCAGTTGGGCGAATACAGTGTTTCCTACCCTACTGACACTGAATCACCTAAGACCTATGGATCCACCAGATTGCCCAAGTTGTTTAATCCCTCCTGCCAACTCCACCCTCCGCCCCTCTCCCCCCAACACTCTTTCGGGACACTCTTCCTTAAAATACTCCTGCTTGCACCCAACAGCTGGCAGACCACAGGAATATCCTTCTCAAAGTAGTGTTGATGTTGCTCACCACATGGTTGTCTGGCTGTAGCTGATGCAGATTGTAGACTGGTCTGCTACTCGTGCTTCTTCCTGGTCCCCAATAAGGGCAGAAGTTTGAGACCAATCTTAGCCATCAGATATTAAGCTCTCTTCTCAAGTAGATGACTACCCTTCCACAACTTCTGCTTCTATTGGACCAGAAGGGTTTTGATGGTGTCCCTGGAGCTGCAGGATACCTACTTTAATGTGTCATTTTTGCAGCCTTTAGGACAGTATCTCCGCTTTATAGCAGAGTCCGACTACTTCCATTTCACCTCAGCCTCAGGACCAAAACAAACCAAGACATACATATACTCATTGAAACCCGATCTCCACACGTTATCATTTGTGTGCTGCATCGTTTTATCGGTAAAACTGTATGTCTGTCAAATCTAATGGCCGTTTCAATGGAAAATGTGCTGTCTGTAAATGACTGTGAGCTACTGGACAATGCTTTAGTAATACATTTGAGATTGTGCGCCATAATGCACCACCAGCTACATACTACACATTTACCACTGTCCTGCTGAATACATTTGCTGCACTTCCCTATGACCTCCCTATGATTTCCCTATTATTTCAGTGATGTAACAAAGATGTCAGCACCTTCACTTCGAAAATTCTTATGGCACCCCTGATGCAAGAGTGCTGAACTGCATCCTTAAATCCAGTTTTAAAACAAATCTTTGCAAGTATTCCCAAGCAAGACTCGGGGTGGACCGTCCAGTATTTTTTGCTGCTGATTTTTTTAATTCATTGTTTTTTTGTACTGCGCAAAGCAATTTCAACAGCAAATATGCTGACTATATGCGATCATACAGAATCATCTCACTTATCTATGACTTTCACATATAAAGTGAGAAAATGGACGTCGCCAAAGGACAGGGCTGCACACTTTGGATCTAGGGAGCCATGTGTGAGTCCTGGCATTGACTCTGGGTAAATCATGCACTCTTCTGTGCTTAAAATAAAATTAATCTGACCTTATGTAATGTAATCAGGTGCTTGTGTAAAGCTCTGCAATGCCCTTGAGTGCAGTGTTGATGCTACATAAAACATGTATATATAGAGATATAGCTCGATAGAGGGATATAGGTAGCGATATAGAGAGAGATGTATATATCTATCTATATATATATATATATATATATATATATATGTAGAGAGAGAGAGACTGACTCGTTCTAACATCAAAAATAGATGGTCTTTCTGCATTCTCTGCTGTAAAAGGGGTTTTTCAAATTTGCTTATATCACTGGTTTCAACAGAAACGTTTTTCAGAAGGCTTGTGATTTTAGTGAACAGATGCCACAGGCCAGCACCCAACTCTGAAAAGAATTCCTGATCAGTTGCACTTCATCATCTGGCACTTTTATGTGCAGATCAGTATTTTAGTTACAGTCCCATAAAGACATATTGAACGGCATAGTGAAGGTCATGACATTTACAGACTATTGCTTTTCGAGATGAACACAAAGATGTGGATAGTATGTTATTTTGGTACTTCCCAGCATTTTGAAAGAATGACAACTATTACATTAAATAATGGTCCCAACTCGGATCTGTTAAAGCTAGGCGGTTGGCAAAAGTTTGTGGCTCTGAAAATTGGGTCTTAGTTCTAAAACGTTGGTAAACACTGCTTCCCTCTCAAAGGTGTCTTTCTAGAAGACAAGTTCTGCCTTTGCTGACACTTTGGCCTCCTGTATGCCTTTTCAGCTCGGTCTCTAAACCCAAGGGTCCTGAAGAAAATCAGGCAGGATGTAGCACAGCTCCCTTCTAATAGCTCTCGACCTGGTTCTGCTATTCTGAGCCTTTGACTCTGAATATATGCTTTCTAACTTAGCTGTCTCTTTTTGGAGGATTTACTGTTCCAGCAGCAGGGCAGAGTTTTAACTTGCTGGTCCCCTGTATACACCTCTGTTCTTGAGCTTTAGGCAGAATGAGCTTTAAAGGTGTTGCTCTTCCATCACAAGTAGTAGATGTTATTCTGGCTGCTCCTCTACTAAGTATAGACCTAGCCTTACATAATATGGGCCTAGGTGACAAATTTAAACCAACGTATAGACATATTTAGGGCGTTGGTCTTAATGTGTCTCTTGGACCTGTATTATATAAGGCTGTCCCTTCGATTTGGAGAGCGGGACTTGCGTAAGACACATGTCTACTTCCTGTGTTCTGTGATTGTACAGCTTCACTTTGGGTGCATGAGGGTTCACTCATGGCATGACTTTGAGTCATGCCACAAATCCAACAACAAAGACTCACTATGTTTGAGTCAGTTACTGACATCGGTTTGCTGCATTTATTGAATGGTTTGAACCATGCGCATTGTTGCTTTGCACACTGGATTTTGTTTTGTGAATCTTCAAAAGACCAACAAAAGTGAGAGGAGAGCTCTAGATCCTCGATTGAAGGCGTGGAAAGAAAGATTCTGACAACAGCATGCAAAGTGAGCTCTTGTATGTGGCTGCCCTGTCTCACACACTAAAGCCTTTGTGGAGCTGCTCAGCGTCACCTAACTGCGTGTGGGAGGACTGCTATGAAAACTTTATGTATCCAGTCTGGCACTTGGGGAATATTCTAATGGTGAGTAATCTGTGGTTAGTTTGAGGATCCATCAGAAAGAGCATTACCAAAGGAAAGCCACTTGTTCAGCATCAAAATACCTGCAGCTACCTTCAAATAGATAAACGTAATATTGGATTTGAGGAATTTATTTGGGGTTGAATATGTAAATTTGATAATGGCCCTCCTTCTCCAAAGGTCTTGGAAATTAATTTTCCAGCTGATGCAGTTGCAGCAGACCTTTGCTTTTGCTGGCATTATGTTGAAAGATATGTGTATTTTCTGCTAACTAGCATGAAAGGAATGCTTTTAGTGTTTATACTGTACACGTCAGCATCAAATAACCATGACTGCTCAATATCCTGTTATGATGAACGATTTACTGCAGAGAGCTATGTAGCAGACCTCTTACTAACAGGACTGGGCACTAATCAGCCCTGCCACTATCCAGATTAAGTCACCTTTTAAAACATTAATGGACTGGTGCTATCCTCTCCCAAAAATCCAAATATTAACACCTTTGATCATGTACCCGACCCCTAACTCTGATAGTATGACTTCTGAAACACCACAATATTGTTAAACTCATAAATGAGTTCTTGAAAACGATTTTAAAAAGTCTTCTATGTCCTTGCCTGTGGTAAAGCAAGCCATCCATTCTGACCCTAATGGAAATATGATTCAATGGGACCTGCCCGACTGTATTTGATAAACTGTATCTCAGTGGCTATAAAGTACAATACATACACATGATTAACAGAAGGTGAGAGCTTGCACTTTCACAATTCAGTATAAGTAGATGTATACCAACCAGTGTAACTGAATTGGCTCATCAATAACAAAAAAGCCCTTTCTTCAAAGCCTCTGACAAAAGTCTAAAGGACAGCCATTGGTTTGCAAGATATATGAAACATTTAACCTGGTCTAGCAGACCAGCCCTCTATATTGAATAATCCATTTTGGTCTAAAAATTATTAAATCCTTCCATTCAGATGCAACACAACAGATTGATGATAGAGAATTCTTGTATTATGAAATCTTCTCAGGTAGTGAACTCCAGGAGTCTTTGTTTGCCCACCGCCCGCTCACAAAGACTGGTCACCATGAACACATGCCCTCCTCCCATCTTGTTCACCAACTCCACGCTGAAATTTCTAGTGTATTCAAACGACACCATGATCTCCTGCTAAGAGTTTGTAGGGGTTGGGCATCTGGAGACCGAGGAGTATATGTTTGCCCTTATAGCACCTAGTGAGGCAGCAGTTGCAAACGGGCTGTGCCTGATCCAATTCAAATATCTGCTTCAAGACTGTTTAACACCAGCAGAGCTCTGGGAGACTAGTAGCGGGAACAGAAAACATAAAATGTCACACAGAGGTAGGTGATTTCATTTGTAGTATATGGTTCTGCCCCAAACTGAAACCCTTTTAGGAGGGCATTTTCCAAACTTTCAGCTCTATACTCCATAGACAACTTGACCTTAACCCCAGAGTGGCCTTCCTAAATATAATTGAAGGTAAGGGATTCACAAGAGCAGAAAGAATCCACGGAGACTCACATTAGGAAAAGGGACATTACTCGAGCATGGAGAGATGAAGCCCTAAGAAGTGTTTTAAAATAAAGGAGCGATATAGACCGATGTTGCGTTCTAGAGCTTTGTTTATAGAGAGCTAGAGGATGTCCTCATGGGTTGAATGTTTCAGTACCTTAAGTGATGACTAATTAGGTAAATCTAGCTGTGGTAAGAGTTGGGACTGTATTCGCAAAAGTATATTCCTATTTACCAAATCATGACTGTTGATCATCGTTCATGTTGACAAAACATCCTCATATATCAACCAAGAACAATATTTTGAACATGTACTCTGCCATGCCAGAAAGTTGTTAAAAAAAAAAAAAAGGGCGTGGGGATTGTCATTCAAACCAACTAAAGCATTATAGAAGTCTTGTCCACGGAGGCATACGAAGGAGTTGCGTGTCTTATCACCTCCAAAAACGTGAGGTTCTGTACCTGTTTCTACCTGTCCACCACAGTACCTTCAATTACCCCCACACCATCTCCTCTGCACATAATAAAAAGAACCAATGCCAGCTAAAGGAACGCCTGCAACCTTGAAGTTTTATGATCACAGTGAGGTAATTGTGTGTCGGTGGCGCTTACTTATTTAGATAAAATGTCTCCCAGGGTTTTAGATAGGATTTAAATTTCTTTCTTTGACTGCAGTTGTTTCGCTAGAGTTGGCCTCCTTTCGAGCATTGAGTCAGTAGATTGTTATTGTCGTTGGAGCATGTAATTCATAAATATTTCCAAAGAATGCACACACTTGTTTCGTATTGTATTTTTGTCCTCATCATGTGCAGGTTTTAATGCCTAGGCATATCCATGGATTGCAGCCAGTTTTGTTTTTCATTTCATTTCCTTTTTTTTTTTTTTGCAGATGGTCACCATCATTTCTGATTTATTCTTATTATTTTGTTTATTATTGGTGGCTTTGAGTGTTGCTTAATAATGTTGTTTTTAGGACCGCTGTAGATGGACACCTTCAACCCTACAGAACTTTAAGCTGAAGTGGGCTTCAAGAATGTAGGCCGAAGTGGAAAAAAACCTCAAAAATAAACTGTTGTAAATAGTGTTTACTAGCATGGGGCAGATTTGTGGTGGAATATTACTATGCAAAATTACGCCTGCGTGGAAAGTGAAAACTGAACAGATAATTTTTCTGTATGTTTAACACTAGTTTGTTTTACAATGTGCCATGTACACAAGTATTCTTAACCTGTTGGTGTTGGGAGAAGACTGATTGATTACTGTTTCTGCATAATAGAGTAGCAGAAAGCCTGTTTAATTTATTGTTGAACAATATGACAACATATCTTGTTGGCCCTGTAATTGTTTAATTACCTTCTACCTTGTATTTTACATTTTTTCTTGTAGTTGATATTGAGTTGCACAGGTATAAGCCTTCACGATCGGCTTATGATTGGCTTGTGAAAGATGAAGACCCTTTTGAGTCAGGGGGCTGTCTTATGTGGACTATCTTAAACCATGTGTCTCCGTTTAACTCACTAAAGTAATCTGGATGAATGGCAATGTTTGTTAGATTTTTTTTTATTTTTTTAACATTGGCCATCGTCCAAACAGTCACTAACCAGAAGACTAAAGAATGCCAGGCAAATGGGTCCTTGGACAAAAGAAGATGACAGTCCTAAGGCTCTCTTTGAATTGCCTTTAAAATGAAATGATCTTTAAAGTACACACTTTACTTGTCAATAGGCCCCAGGCTTCCCCAACAAACTGTTTGCCCACTGTGCACCAAAATTAACACTCCTATCTTGGATTGAATGTACAAGTTACATGAAAACGTAAAAACTCAGAAGTTAGTCTAGCAGTATAAAAGCCCAGATATCAGGAAAGGCTATAAACCCCCATCATACACTGAACTGACGTCAGCTTAACATCTGAAAGTCCATAAGAAACCCAAAGCCTTACATTTTCTCTAGACTCAAGAAACCTGGTGCTCTGAAACTTGACCACTGTAGCAATACCTATTGCTGTGCCCTAATGCCTTTATTCAACAAGTCAGCATGGAGTGTATGTGTATAACTAGCTTCAGGACTCCATATTATTCTCTTTATTCGTGCACCAGTTCTTTGACTTTTACTGCTATCCTTGCAGGAAAAACTATTAAATTGCTTGTCTGTGAATAACTTTATATATGAAATATCTCAAAATAAGCACCATCTCATTTACCCACTAGATTCTTTGTTTAGATTTCCTTTTCTGTGGTTTTCACACAAAAAAGTGCAATGCAAAAAATAAAACAAGGTAAGTGGATCTTGCAAAACAATAACAGATGTAAACAGAGCCAAAACGTTTTGCCTTTAACATGTTTGGTTAGTAGGGGTGCGGCAAATTTCATTTTGGGAGTGTTATTTGAAAAATGCTATTTGGCACATAAAGTTAAGTAAGGATGCTTGGAGACAAGTGAGTGGATTTGCAGTGACTACATCGAATTGCTTTGCTGGAGCCTGGGTTTACAGATGTACACTAATGATACTTGACTCAAGTTCCCCACTTAAATACAGACAGAAGTTGAGAGTGCTGCAGATTAAGGTTTGGTCTCTGCCTATCTCTGTATCTTAGTAGAACTAACAATAACAATAAACTCATCAGATACCAGACTCAAATTATTGGGATGGGGATACCATGCCTAAACATATATGCTTACAGTTGATTGGACATCATTGCACCACACCTTCGCTTCTCAAGGTGATTTGTAAAATGTGCACCCTATTGGACTATTCGGAATCCCTAAAAGAACAAAGTTATAGTCTTTTAAGTAGAGTCTTTATTTGATTATAATTAACATCAGTAAGAAGGCATCCATAATTAAACAAAACAGCCTTTCTGTGCCAAAACCCTTGAGTTAAAGATTTGCTTCACAGTTTCAGAATTTTCAAAATAATGCTGCTAGGACTTGACAGGAAACCCAGCAAACCCATTACACCTGCTCAATGAAACCAAGGTAGCCTGCAAATTCATTCATGGATCATACTCAAAACTCCAAGAATATGCATGTTCTCCTTAGTCCTTAAATTCTGCCAACATCTCCTAAGTGAGGTTTGCAAAAATTGGCAATTTGTGTAGAATGCACTGTTTGTCTTAAGGGAAGAACTAGCTTTTTCATGACAGAAATTAACTCTGCTCTTCAGTGAGCTTTCTTAGCCTAGGTTGTTGAGCCATTGTCTGCTTCAGTGCTGCTAGCATAAATCGCTTATGCTCTACTCACCCTTTCCACTCAAATGTCTCAGTCCCTCTGCTACTGTGCACCTGTACGCAGTCACAAGTGTTTACAAATGTACATTTAATAAATTGCGATCCAGCATAGGTTATTGAGAGTGGAGCAGGTTTTGATTTAAAGCAAATACTGGTGAAACTTCTATCCTTGAGCACTGCTCTACAGATGGGAGGGTTTCTGGAGATGGCCACAACATCCACACATTTGGGTAGAGCAGTTTGCATCAGCCAAAATTGTGAGCTTCTTTAGTACTCCAAGATGAGCATTCACAGCCCGTTACATTATTGCCGTTGATCCCCCATGGAACTGATTTCAGTGCAGGGTAACCATTATTTATTGGTGAGAACATTTTCCTTAATTTACTTTGTTTTTCCTCGATCTCCCATAGTAGAGCTTTCCTGGAGAGCAGTCCAATGACGCATAACTGCATTCCCGTACTTCTAGATTTCATTTGCCTGATTTTTTTGTTTAGGTTTGAGCGTGCAAAGCATTCTGTCCCTGTTTTCTCTCTATGGGTTTGTAACCACGTCCATCACGTTGGTTGGTTCGTGGGCTTGCCTTTTAAAATTCACCTGAGTTGATTAGTAAAAGGCATGCATATATCTTGTCTTTGCTGATGATTAGCCCTCCTCGAGCGCACCAGCCAACTACTGAAAACATACGAGGCTTCATGTTTTCCGTATGGTTTCTGAACTACATTTTCTTCGTTTTGTAGGTAGCGCGATCTCGCTGGGCAGTAGTGTGATTTGCTTGACAATGATCCTGTTACATAGATAATTGCACTTTTGCCGGTTACATGGATAATTGCACTTTTGCCGTTACATGGATAATTGCACTTTTGCCGATATGTTTTCACTGCAAGCTAACTTCTGTTTCCATTTGTGTTTGGTTTGCGGCCGTCGGCTCGCTTATGTGAAACTGTTTATCTTTTAATTTTCAGTTTGTGATGAGAAAAGTCCAGTTAGGAGTTAACAATGCTAATAACTCTAACTCGAACAAACGTAAGGCCCATTGCATTGTAAATGCTTGTTCCTCTTGATGACATCAGAAGCGCCCAGAAAAAAACTGAAGTTCTTTTTCTGGAACTCAAAAAGAAGTGTATGAAAACAAATGGGTTAGCTTAATTTCACACTTCTAGCAGCCTACATGCGTGGAAATCGCAAAATCTTAGTGCACTGTTGAACTTGGGTGGGCCCTGGGAATTTCCCTGGGCTTTATTGCAAGCACGTCGGGCCTCCTGCAGATATGCAGTTCGCTCTCGTGTACTTGCAAAGTTTACAAAGCATTTGAAGTGCTGTTGTTTCAGACTAGAGAAACAGGTTGTGTGTTGGATTTCTCTACATTTAAGAAATGTGCTTCATCTAGTTGAGCCCAGTTATAAGAGGCCTTTTGTTTTTAGATTTTAGAGTGCTGGTATGACATATCTAATCATAGATTTAAGACTTTGAGGATCCCTGTTAATTTCTTCATATTTTGTGTGGGAACGAGCTTTGTAGGACGAAGAGACCCAGCAAGTGCGAATCCACGGCAAGTTATGCTTTCTTGTTTCCCTTTGTGACTGTGTGCCTTCAGCAAATTAGTTGAATAGGTGGGACAGTTTTAAGAGTTAACTTTGAAGCATGCGTATGACTATTTTTAGCTCCTTTTTTTCCTTGAAGACCATCATGGATGTGCAGGCTTTGTGATAATTAGGAGATGTGGTTTACTAAGTGAACATATGCTACTTGCTGTCTAGGGCTTTAAAAATGTTTAACTGTATTTTAACCTCCCAGAGAAATAGTGCTAACGCGTGGGGCCAGGTAAAGTGCACACGGTGAAGTCCTCGCAACATGGAGAATCGCCAATTTATTTTTGGGGGTATTACTTTACTCTCGGTAGTGATGGTCCATTTACATTGTGGCTTGGGGTGATAGTCTGAACATCCGTTAATCATTGGCAAAGGGTGAACTTTTGTTGGAAGTAGAAAGGTCTCTTAATTTGCCACAGAGTACAAGGTTAAGTGTAGAAAGGTCACTTTGAAATCCATTTCTGTTTTTCATGCCTGCCAAGTGCGCGAAGGCACGAAAAATTTGCACCTACAGGAAACATTCTCCATTTATTTCATACTGAAGGGAAAAATACAGAACTTGGTCGTTTTACAAACTTGGGGGAGGGCAACTAATGTAAGCAGTGCAGGGGGTTGATTGCACCACCAGTAGGTTAATGTGTAAAGTCGTTTAATTATTCCTGCCTAGTTTTCGGGCTAAAGGGGTTTCAGTTAACATCAGTGTGCCCTTATCTTAATCCACGAAGCTAGCTCATTTATTTTGCTGTGATATGCTGCTTATCTCGGTTTCCAGACATTAAGGGGTGTGAAAGAACTCGCATGGGGCTGCAGTGGCTTATTATTGTGAAGGATGCGATTCCGATCATGGGAACTGATGTAGTTTAAAGGGAAGCAATCCTCGAACACAAATAGATTGTGGTTAAACGTGGCTCCGTTATGTGGCCTGAACAGATTCACTTGACTTGGTTGTTGTTGTCGTGAGAGAAAATTCGACCCCTCTGTGTGACAAAACCTCTCTGCTACCTTTTTCTGTGTTTTTTTCCCACAGATTGTGTGTGGCCGCCCTGTCTGCGAACAACTTCTGTGATAACCGGGAGGCGCTATATGGCGTCTTTGACGGTGACCGCAATGTGGAAGTGCCCCATCTCCTCCAGTGCACCATGAGCGACATCCTGGCCGACGAGCTGCAGAAGACCAAGAGTGAGGAGGAATACATGACCAACACCTTCCTCGTGATGCAGAGGTGACCTTCCTGAGCATCTTTTGAACCCAGATTACTTACCACCCTCCCTCTGTGTTAGCAGCATGACAAGCGCGTCCTCATTTGAAGTTGCTTGTTTTAGGCAGAATAAGTAACCTTTGTATCGTTCTTCGCACCAGGCGGTTGCATCACTCTGAATGGATATTCTTATATTTGGCAATTCAATTCAAAAGGTTGGACTTACTCCTGACCCCGTCCAAAATCGAAGTGAACAAAGGCTTAGAGTGGTGGTTTGAAAAATGTTTTGACCCTTTCCATCCCCTAGTTTAGGAGCTTTACATATTCCTTTAAACTAGATAATCTAACCTAATAAACAGATAAGAATATATGACATGTTTAACTACAGCACTTGCACAAACAGCAGTGGTTTATAAACCAATATTTACAGAAACGATGTCCTATCTGTGAATTATTTTTTATATATATATCTGTGAACTATTTTTAATATATAGTGTGATTTCACTCAGTGGGAAGAATAAAAAATCGATTCTTTAATGTAATTTCCTTCTTAAAAGCTAGTCTTTAAGCATAGCACGCTTTTTTGAATAGTCAACACCTTCCAACTTGATCATTGTTCTTAGTCAGAATTCAGGTATAAATATGTAAACACAAACATTGTGTGCCATATAGTCTGTTAGTGTAGCATTGGAAAGAGGTGTTGTAAAATCACTGTGTGAGTTGTAATACACAATATTTAACTTGCTGTTTTCAATAAACATTCCCTGTATGAAAAAAAGCTGTCTTGGTAATGCGAAGTACGCTCGGTGACAGAAAATACCAGAAGTATGTGTCTGTAGCACAATGTGCAAGTGGCATCTTCAAGATAGCTTTTCTCCGACAGCAAAATGTTCTTCTTTTTATGTCTGTAACATGGTTGGTATTGGTCATGTCCAATAATGTCACCTTATGGTTTTGTTAATATTGGCAAACTACTCACCTTTGCAGCATGGTAATAGAAGGCTTCCATATTCCAGCATGGTATAAAATTGAAAGGCTTTGAGAAAACTAAAGATCTCGAAATGTTTCGACTTCTTCACTTAATTAGATATTTTCCATCCCTCCTCCTTCTTAAAACACACAGTGGTGCATTGCATTACCCCTACCTCTGTCTCCCTTTGTTGTTGGTTCGTCCTGCTATTGCTTTGTTGTACTGCCTTCGAACTTTCCTTGCAGCTTGTGTACTTTCTTTGTCTGGTACTGTGCAGAGCTCGCTTTTGAAACATACCTTGTCCCGGCAGGAAGCTTGGCACCGCGGGACAGAAGCTCGGTGGCTCAGCAGTGCTGTGCCACATAAAGCACGACCCCCTGGACCCTGGCGGCTGCTTCACTCTGACCTCTGCAAACGTAGGAAAGTGCAGAACAGTTCTGTGTAGAAACGGAAAGCCACTGCCACTGTCCAAGGCATACACAGTGAACTGTGAAGAAGAAATGAAGAGGATAAAAGAGCACAAGGCTATTGTCACAGAGGTGAGTAAGAATGCTGTACAGAAACAAAATTAGAAGCGTTTGCATTCTATGAATGAAAAATGTGTTCAATGAAGAACAGGTTTTCCTTTTAACCAGATGGAATTCCAGATTCCTGCACATTAATAGTTTTAAAATCATTATTTCATGCAACCGAAAGAATATCTCTGATTGTTTTTTGGGAAAAGCTGAAAGTACATAGCTATGTTTCTGGGTTTATTCATTCAGCTTACTTGAGGCCCTGCTGTAGTGTTAAAAGCTCTGATCTTGGGTGCTTTCAGCTGTCCTACTTTCCTATATGATGACGATGTCTCCGATTTGAACTTTTCCTCACTCCATTACATCTGATGAGATGGAGCTAGGTGGGTCCTGGATGTGGAGCCACACACATCCTACATATTCTTTTTGTGCTAAATATCACAGTTTGCAGGGCTTTGACTCCAATGGAATATGTGAGGGTTGCTGTGTACGCTTTGTTAATTCTGGCCCGTCTTTTGTTGTGGTAGTCGGACTTGAATGACAAGCCACTAGGTAACATACATCAATTTGTTGCAGCAGTGTCAGCAGAGTGTTACTTAGTTCTCTGCGGGTACGTAGTGTGCTTTCACCAATGAAGGAGGGTGATTTCTGTTAAGTTGCCTGGCTAAGGTTGATTGGTGGCAACAGTCAATTGACTGGCATGGGCAGAGTCCTCTTTTTTGTTTTCTGATAGCCTTGAGAGGGATGTCTACTGACTGACTGAAATCCCTACGGTAAATGGGACCCTCGCTTTCCCAGGAATGTGTCTCTATAGACTGTATGATAGTGGTATATGAATGGTGCCAAGTTCAAAGACAGGTTGTGTCCAGCACAAAAAGTGGTTTCTTGCACAATGGTTAAGTTCATTCCAGCTTTCCTATCCTTACAAAAGACACCAGTGCTATACCTCAGAAACCCCGTGGCAGTTGCATCTTAGTCTGGTGTCTCAATGCAAATTACATCAAGGCCAGAGCAGTGTCGGAAAGCATAAAGACAGATCCGATTCTCTTTGACTGCCCAGGCATATCTGCTTCTGGATCTGCCTGGAGAATGTCACACACACTTTTTAGGAAGTGTGAGTCATGCAAGGCCCAGCCAACATCCCAATGGCCGTCTGTAGCATCCTCTTTGAGTTGAGCAGAAAGAGACTTTTCTTTGAGTGTCTCGTCTAATGGTGTAGAATATTTTATTCTGGCCTTACCCCATGGCCTTATTTATAGAAATGCTTAGGAAGACTTACCTCACAGTGAATTGGTGGTATCTTAGGGCTTTCAGTTTAGACACACATTTTCATTGACCCAGACATCCTGCAGCTGCTCCTGAGAAAATTATAAGTATTAGGCCCCAGAAACTGTTTCTGTTCACCTCCCTCTCAGATGAAGCTCTCCAGCCGAGCTTGTCGATGGCATATCATAGTGAGCCTGTGTTGTATCATCCTCATTCAATGTCAAGACTACGCCTAGGACACTGAAGCCTCAGTCCTTTAGTATCTTTGTCTGGAAAACTAGCTGGTAGATAGCCCTGTGGGAGAAGCCGCACTGGCAAGGAAAGCAAACCGTAAGAGACAGCTGACTGAAGTCCTACAGACTATATCAAAACGAGGTATAGGGCGACATAGTCCAGTGGTTCCTCAGAGGCTAAAGTAGATAATACTAATGCTCTCGTTTGTGGGAGTGTGATCAAGCAGTTAGGCTTATCAGAGGGTAGTGGAAAGCATTTGTTGTACACACACAGTCAAGAAAAGAAACAGACAATCAATGACTAACTCCAGGCCTGGGTTTTTATATAGCGAAAATGTATTTCTAGAACCAAAATGATCTATGTTGTAGGTAAGTCCAGTTGTAAGTTTGTATCAAGCTTATATATCAAGTTTACTTTGTTTGGGTTTTGCAGATAAAACAGTTTACAAGTAACACTTTTCAATTTCAAAAGTAGACACTTAGTGCAATTTTTCATAGGAACTAATGCAGTCCTGGGGGAGGAAAAGTGTTAGCACAGTTAACAGGTAAGTACTCGACTCATGATCCCAGTCTTTGGGGGTTTGGATGTCCATAGGTCAAAGGTCAAGTTGACCCTAAAAGTGCACCACCAGCAACACGGGGCTGGCTGAGTGCAGAGGTCAAAGTCCGTGTCTGGTTTTCAGTTGAATCCTATGAGGACTGGGGGCACTTGGAAAGAAACCGGTTGCAGGTAAGTACCCGCGACTTTAGGTCACAGACCTGGGGGGGTTTAGATGAGCAAAGGGGGGAGACCACAGGCCAGCACCAAAAACATATCCTCAGCAACACTAGGGCAGCCGGTTGCAGGGTGCAAACACAGCATCAAGCGCCCAATCCTTTTCAATGGGGGACCCCAGGGGGTCACAAAGATGCTGCAGGCTAGGTCCAGGGAGTTGGCTGCAGAAAACTAAAGGCTGGACAAGTAGGAGAGGCGCCCGCTGGATGTTCCTGGATTGTCTGTCGCATTCCCCACGGCCAGGGGGCTGCAGGTGCAAGGGGGTACCTTTGGGCGTCGGGAATCTTCGTTGGATCCAGTCGCTTTAGGGGAGTCCTCCGGATTTAGGCTGCAGGTGGTGTTGTGTTGGCCAGGAGGGGTCAGCCCAGGGTGGACTGAGGTGGGAATTGCCTGGGTTCCTTCTCTGGACCAGCAGGCCACCAGGACTCAGGCCAAGGGCGTCGGGTGCAAAGTGGGCAGGACTTGCCTTTTTCTAGCAGGAGTCTTGAAGCTGCAGGCAGACTGGGTAGGGCTGGTGCCAAGCCAGTTGTCGACTGGAGTTTTCACTCCTGGTGCTTCTCTTCAGTTCTTCTTCTTTTTGAGGTCCCCAGGAATCTGAAGAGTAAGGTTCAGGGGTCAAAGGGCTATGTCTACTGTCCTGAGGGTGGCCCACTCCCTTTGGGGAGGGGAGCACATTCCTATCCCTATTGGTCACTCTCCTCCAAACCAAGAGGATTCTGCAAGGAGTGTGGGGGGGGAGGGTCACTTCTGCTCTGGTCACCTTAGTGGTGGTCCTTGCTGCAGGGGTCACTCCGCCTTGTTTTTCCTACTTTTCCTGCTGCACCGACTGCCAAAAGTGGGACTTGATCCGGGGGAGAGGGAGGGAGACCTGGGGCACTGTAACAGGAGACCTGAGCCTTTGAGGTTCACTGCTAAGTGTTGCAGTTCCTGAAGGGAGGAGGTGTGAGCACCTCCAACCAGAGCAGGCTTTGTTCCTGACCCCAGTGATGCACTAAGGCTCCCACCCCAGGGGGTCAGAAACTTGTCTACTAGTAGCAGGCTGGCAAAGACCGGTCTGCCTCACACTAAAGGGTTTGGTGAAATATAGGAGGCATCTCTAAGATGACCTCTATGTGCATTTTACAATAAGTCCAACACTGGCATCAGTGTGGGTTTATTGTGCTGAGAGGTTTGATACCAAACGTCCCAGCCTTCAGTGAAGCCATCATGGAACTGTGGAGTTTGTAATGAGAAACTCCCAGCCCATGTACTTAATATGGCCACACTGCACTTACAATGTCTCAGAATGGACTTAGACACAGTAGTGGCATATTGCTCGTTCAGCTATGCTCTCACTTGTGGTATAGAGCACCCTGCCTTAGTGCTGTAAGGCCTGCTAGAGGGTCGACTTACCTATGCCACAGGCTGAGGTCCAGTTCCACTGGCTGGATTAAGGGTTTGGAATTATTGCAGGTATCTTCCTTTCCCTTACATTTCCGAAAATATCAACATTTGTTTTTAACCATTTTAATTTCAGTTCAAAATATACCAAGGTTATATTACAAAATAAACCACTGGCGTTTCTTGAAGTATTCGGTGTTCTAACACATTGTAAATATCTTGTATTAATGAGATACAGCTTTTGTAGTTTATCACAGACAACAGTGTTTCTTCTTCCATAGCCCCTTACGTTTTCTGGTGTTATGATGCATACATTTTCAGATGTTAAATCATACAGTGGTCAAGTCTTATTTTCCATTTCGCTAGGCTCAGGGTATCTGTAGCTCTGCAGTTTTGGGCACCCCTCTTTTGGTCAGTACTAAGCCCAGGCCACATCATATCTATTGGTATGTCATCTGGAACATTGAGAAGGGGGGTAAGAATAATTTGAGGGAACCACCACCTCTATCCCAAAACTTCTCGACAATCTTACAGCCTGACACTATGCATAAAGTCACACTCTTGCACTTGACGTCTCAGAGATATTGGTACAAAATCTCATTATATGCCAGTTTTCGCTCCCGTTTGCAGACGATCTGTCCACATCCGATGGACCACCCTAATGACTGTGAGAATAGTATCTAGAGGCCGCCTTACATACACATAGTGGAGTTTTCTTGCACAGTGGCCTCCACTCATTTCTGTATATCGGATCAGAGTTATGGCCTAAAAGCCAGTTGTTGATCATTGTTAGTTGCAAGGCTCGATATTGGGAGATGTCTGTTGCGCTTATTCCGCTATATGAATTTTCTCAACATACATGTCAGTAGAAGAGGTGGACTTTCTATATGGATATTTAAGCAGATGTAAAGGGCTCTGGCAAGCTGCACCATTTTGCTCTTTACCATGCTTCCCTAAAGCGAAAATGGCAGGTTTCCCCGATAAAAACTCCCTTTTGAGAGCATTAAATAATGGGGTGATGTTGCCTTCCCACACCCGTGATTTGGTCTTTGTAATGTGCATTCCCAGATATTTAAATCCATCATACTATTAGCATCAGTACAGAGTGCAGTTCCCATAGCACCATGCTATTTAAACTTGACACTGGGAACACATTAAACTTTGCCCAGTTCACTTGGAATCTCGTGTTTATAGACATTTGCTGACAATAATTGACTGCTTTGCCTAATGGTTTCTTTTATATGTATTATTCTGAGTTCAACTTTAGCCCTTTCTCCCAAATTTAATTTTGCCTTATAAAATTATTTTCCTCCAGGTCCCAAAACAATTTATAATAATCTGATTCTATTGCGGTAGTTAATTGCATGAAGTAATTCAACCTTAGTTATAAATCTTTTATAACAATTTAGCCAATAAAATCTCTAATCTGTAAATACTTGTAAAAGGATTGACAAGGCGTACTCTCCTTGAAGTCTTTCAAATGAATTAAGTATCTCATTGTTAAAAATGCCCCAAGTGTATTCATAATGACAGTTTTCCAAGCACTACAATAATTATTGCTTAAAACTGCAGGCAATAATTTGGATTACCATGGTGGAGAATACCTATTATATTTCTTAACTTGAAATAGCTTTCTCCACCTAATCCACAATTTACCACCACGCAACAGTATCTTAAAACACACTCTTTTATAGTAATTAAAATAATTTGTCTTAAAAAATGCTCCCTAACCATCCTTGTCCAAGTATAACTTATATATGGATGAGGGCATGCTTAGCCCTGGGTCAGACCCTTGCAGCAATACTTTCATATGTTTTTACAGCTGCAGCGTAATAATAATACTGAAAATTCAGTAACCACCGTCCCCCTTTATCAACAGCTTAATGAATTTCAGGACCATTCTTGGTTGCTTATAGCCCCCAAAAAAGCTTCTGCATATTGAATTTATCTTAATGAACCATTTGTGAGGAAACATCTTTCACCACGCACATGCATTTACCTCGCATAAGCGTTCACCACGCATATGGCTTGACCATCCATATGCCTTTAACATGCAAGCCTTTTCCATGCATATGGCTTTATCATGCAAGGTAAGTATAGTTAAGGTAAGAGTGTGTATAATGTTTAGGGGTATAGTGTAGTATGGGTACTTTTAGGGTTTTGGGTGGGTTGGTGTATAGGGTGGTAAGAGTATTTTTAGGGTTTAGAGGGTGGGTAGGATATTGGGTGGTAAGGGTTTTTAATGGCTTAGGGATTGGTAGGAGCATAGAGTGGTAAATGTATCTTTATGGTTGAGGGATGGGTAGAGGTATAGGGTCTTAAAGGGGGCTTGGGGAGTTACCCAACAACAATAAAGAAAATGTAATTAAAAATTAAAAAAGTGTGGGGGTAGGTTGGGGGAGGTTTTACGGGGGTCCCCCAACCCCCAAAGAAGAAGAAAAAATCTAGAAGTGGGTGTATAGTTTAACTACCCTTAACTATACTTATCTTAAGTGGTGTAAAGATATGCGTGATTCACACATGCATTCTAAAGTTGTACAAACGGCTGCTTATAGCCCCAAATAAAGCTTCCACTTATTTCCTCTACCTTACTGAATAATTTGTGCGTTCGCTCCAGGGGAATAGCTCTAAAAGGATAAGCAGGATTGCCATTTTTGTCATATTGCATCTTCTGATAATAGTTAATTGTACATTGTCCAACTGTTTTTGTATACTCTCTTGTATTCAGGAATTCATTGACTCTTTGTAAATAATCCATTTGGTGCACCAACCTCAAATAAAAAAAAAAGGACTCTTGTGTACATTCCAAGTGCTTTCAGTATCTTCTTAGCGTGCATGTCTATTTGATTCAGCATGATCAGGTAAAGAAGATTATCAAATGCACAGTGATACAAGGTCTTACAAGCCCAGAGCCTACCTAAAGTGTCTAATACCCTTGTCTATGTGGCACTTCACCAGAGGTTCGACCGCCATTGCAAAGAGCAGAGTTGACTTACCGGTCAGGTGCCCCTCCTAGTGATAAAGGGCTCCAAAATCATTTTGTTCACACATGTCTGTCTGTGGTTCCCTGTGTAACGGGAAGACTTGGCAATACATGCTAGGCCTAAGTTCATGTGGGAAGGATCTTATATAGATAATCCCAGGCTTACTTGTGAAATCCTTCTCAAAATAATTTGAATGGATTGCAGCGAGTTGTTTAGCTTAAGAGCAAAGGTTCCGTGCATTATACTGATGCTCAATGTTGTGACTTGCAGATCTCTGTGACATAAAGAAACTCTGATGGCCCATATAAGAGACTGGGTGACCTTATCGTAGATTTACCAAGATCTTGGATTCTGTTTTGATAAGGGAGATTGGTGATACAACTTTCATTCATAAGATGTGAATCCAGTCTTTGACACTGCACTAATCGCCCCCTTTCCCACATCTTGGAGCAAGACACCTGCTGTTTAGTTGCAGTATACATCTCATGCAGGTGATGGGTGAGGAGACTGGAGCATCTTGAAGCGTTCTGCCAAAAACCTAATGGTTCCGATCATCTCATTCGTCCTACCTGACTGCATCTGACCAGTTGCTCTGGACACTTCATCTACAGATAGGGAATGATCTGTGGATCCCTGTCTGTATCATAGAACATAGCTGTAGGAAGGTCAGCTAGGAAAGTTGATAGTGTCTTGCAACACACAGTACTTTGTGGGATGTATAGTTCTTGGCGATAAGGTGGCATATTCTCAGGAAATAGCTTGAGGGTCTGTGAGTAGTTTCCCCTGGACCCTGAATGCTCCTAGACAGTCAGCTACCTTTCTTCTCCTTTTTCAGCCAGTGTGGTAGCTTCCCTAACTTGTTGCCCTTATATCGACTTTTATAGTTGCATTTAGGACATGCCCTAGAAGACCATATCCTGGTTAGTTTTTTTTTTTAACCTCTGTCTCCAGCAGGTCACCCCCACACTATCTCTAGAATTCTTCACAGCAGCTGATGGGCCCAGGACATTAAGCCCTAAAGTAAAAGGCTCCCTTGGACAATTCTAAAGAAGGCACTGGTTCACCAGTAAATTTGAACCTTTAAAAAATCAAAACCACAATTCAGGTCTTAAAATGGTTGTTGGGTGCCAGTGACATTAAGGGCTTTTCCAAAAGTTCATTGGTGACCACTCCAGGGTACACCACAACTAGTTGTTGCCATTCTTAGTGCTACAGTGTTTTCCAATTAATTTACTTAACTTGCCTTTACAACGCTGTAATGGTATCACAGATTGCATATTTGGTGTTGAAATTACTTTAGGTTTACATGCAAGTGCATTTGAATTTTAATTAAACGAAAAGAAGCTGCATGCCAAGGATAAGGGAGCATTTGTACTATTTATGGGTCACAAAACACTGGTTGAAATATCCCACCAGCATTTTTAAGACCAGTAAAGTATTTTAGGAATCAGACTATGTACTAACAGGTCGGATCTTAAAATCACTAATCAGTCTTTTGGAATCCTTCCTGCCTCTTATATATTAATGAGGTAGGTCACAACTTGAAATTCACTATGATTGGAGGACGTCACATGGATGGTGACCTGCTTTGGTCAGCAGTCCACTATTTCTGTTATTGCTTGTTAGTAAAATAAACTAGTTTTTTTATAATACAGCTCATTTTCCATGGAGGACATAGACTTTTTTTTACTAGGAGTTGTCAGTGCTTTCCAGACAACATCACAAAATAAAATGATGGACTTTTCAAACATTTTCACCCCCAGTCACAGATCTGGGTTTAATTCATCATTATTTTGCCTGCCACGCCACCCCAGCTTTCCACACCACAGCTGACTCTACAAACCTTTTTTTTCATTCATAAAGGAGAGGGTAGCTCTTCCCTTTTAGTGAATGCATTACAACCTTCTTTGAGGTGTTGATAAAATATGAATGTTTTTTTTTTTTTTTTTTTTTGCAGCCAGATTTCACAGATTTCATTGATGCATAAGATACCAATTTGGTATTAGGAAGGGACGCATACAACATGTCCCTTCCAGATACAGGACATTAATATTCTGCATGACAAGATCGCCCTAGTTTTATTTTATGTCAAGCCCTTTTGAACAACAAGTGCAGAAAAACCCAGTAATCTTTCCGATATTTGCAATCTTCAAAATAAAATATATATTTAATATAATATAGTAAGTTTCAGCCAGCTCACTTCATCCGTTTGGTCACAGGTTATTCATATCTTGCCTTCACCCCCCCCACATAGGAGGCAGTGGGTTAGCCCAACTTAATTTGTTTCCTTTCTCTGAGTAATGGTATTCTGCCAAATCACAATTTAGTCACCCCCATAGAAAGTAATCCCTTTCAACCCCACGAACTTGTGAGGCAGCTGTATTTGGATTTCTTTTTTTTCTTCCCTTCTTTTCTCCCCTTGTTTTCAACTTTGATGCTTCTACCAGACCCCCGCGACTGCTTCCAGTGTGCTGCATTACATGTGTTCACACTGCCTGCTGCTGCTTTGCCAATGAATGAACTTTCACCCCATCCCCAGACAGCTGCCTGGGCATCTCCTGGCATCAGCGGCCAGCTTGAAATGTTTGCGTCAATCTTTATTAAAAACAAATTCAAAGCTGGCAACCAGTGCATGCACAAAACTATGTATGCACAGCCGCCATTTTTATGTTCCTCTGATAAAGATCTGCAAAAATATATTTTTAATAAAGTCCCAAAGTTAAAAGCCTAGTTACCAATTCCAAACCCACAGGCTCTGCTGTTAGTTGTTAAAAAGATGCCACTAGTTATACAGCTATAGTGGTGAAATGAACTTGGTAAACAAAAAACACCCAAGGAGTCTTACCTTGTAGCAGGCTTCGCATACCAGATGTGATAACTTTGCATCACAGTTCATAATATTTACGGTTTAAATTCGAAACTTATAGCAACCTGTTTTTGTTCTTTTTTTTTTGCGAGCAAAATGATAGCTTTTTTTTGCAGTAGTTGAATGTAGTACAGCAAGAACGAGGATAAAAGCTGGTGTTCAAGTGCTGAGCTCATAACTTAGATCACCCCTGCCATGTTAACACTTCTCATGCTCCTAGCATATACTGTAAATATAGCATAAATCTGGTTCTCATGCTTATAGTGTACTGTACGCCTGCCACATATGTGATTCATGTACAGCATACGCCACATTGATGGCTCAGACTGACTGATCCACCCCTTTAATTGGGGTATAAATTTATAGAGCACTTGGACTGCGCTTTGTATTTTAAGTGGGACAAGTAGGGTAGGCACTCATTGTAGATCTGGAGTTCCCTTCAATCCCTGAAGTCATTCAGTTCCACACACACACAATGCATTCATGATACCAAGGCTGGAAGGAGGCATAGTGCGTCTCGAAGTCTGAAAGTAAGAGCACAGGATGGAGAACTGAAGGGTTGCTAGAAACAAGCAGAATACAAACAACCATTCAAGGAGCAGCCATATGGGATTGAATGATTACAACATGGCATTGCTAAGCGGAGACCAGAACTTCACGATCGCATGCATTATGTTACTGTAGATTTATACAGCGAAGATTTAGCAATCATGGTCTCACAACGCTATCGGGTAGTGCAAGTTCTGGACCAATCCAGTTCATTGATGTCTTAAAGTATGCTGAATATAGGTGCAGGATTTAGTCATCCTATCTCCTCAATACATTAGAACACCCCTTGACGCAATGTTTAACAGTGCCATGTTAGGTGTGAAGAAGAGTATTCATTTCTGTCTGCCATTTTGGAGCATGTACCTGAATGAGGGGTCCATATGCTATATTTGTAGAGGCAGTTGGGGGCAGAATAATGCACAGCATGTACATTCCTTTTAAACCAGGTATTAAACGTGGTATCACAGTTTTAAGTATTACTGCTTACAAAGGATTCCTCAAAACTCACTTTCAGAATAGAATTTCAAGTCGAAAGCCTCAGGCTTAGTGCTGTAACAATGTGCTTTGGCTGTAAACAAAATGGAAAAACCCCTTCACTTGCAGACCACTGTTATGCCGCGTTTCCACTTTTAACCCTAGCATTTTCTTTAAAGTAACATTGCATCAATTGATCTATAATTGGTGTGCCTGAAATGCAGCTATTTGTGCCCGTTGTAGTTATGACCAAAAGGATGGTAGGTCAGGGTGCCTTTCCTGCTGTATATATATGTTCGATGGCATGTGTAACTGCAGATACGCATGCTGTGCATATGTCTGCCATCTAGTGTTGGGCTCGGAGTGTTACAAGTTGTTTTTCTTCGAAGAAGTGTTTTCGAATCACGGGATCGAGTGACTCCTCCTCCTCGGCTCCATTGCGCATGGGCATCGACTCCATGTTAGATTGTTTTCTTTCCGCCATCGGGTTCGGACGTGTTTCCTTTCGCTCTGATAGCTCGAGTCAGAAAAGTTTAAAAACTCTATTTCTCGTCGGTATTGTTTTGATCGCGTCACACCTTCTATCGACACATCGGTACTGTTGGATCAAATATCTTTACTCGCCCGCGCCCAACTCGGGCCTAGTCTGGCCGACCGCGTGGAAGCCTCATGGGCCGGACTCCATTCTGCTTTTGTCCTCGGTGCCACGCTAAATTCCCTTACATGGACCAACATCTCGTCTGTAATGTCTGCCTTCCCCCAGACCATCGGGAATAAAATTGCAAGGCTTGCAGATCCTTCCGATCCAAGAAAACGCACTGAGACAGAAGAGCATGGAGACTCGAAATGGCATCCAAAAGCACCGAACGTCTCGACGTCGAAGAGGAGGAGATCATGCAGACTGCTGTCTCCGTTCAAGGATCCGACTCCGAGCAGGAGTCCGAGGAGGACAGAAGAGTCACGGCAGGACAGCACATGAGTACGCCTGCCTCTGTCCCAGCCAAGCCAAAACATACAGCCTTGGGGGACGCCACTACCGGAAGGCCATGGCTCGACCCGAAAAAAGACCTTCGGTGACCAACCCACAACTTTGGCACCGAAAAAGGCCACTCCTCCCAAGCCATCGGACTCGAGCCGAAGCTCTGTCTCCGACCCGAACAAACATCGCTCTTTCGAGTCGAAATCTCGAAAAACGTTTTCAGAGCTGAGGCCATCCTCAACACCGACTTGTTCCATACCGAAAAAACCAGCGTCGGAGCCGTAAAAGCCTATTTACACTGAGGAGCATGGACTTTCACTAGTACTTAAAGAAAGCCATAAAGCTACTGAGGAGGACTCACAAATAGAGGCAATGGATGAAAGGCAAGCCAGGATTCACTCCCATAAAGAGTCTGGCAGAAGTTTAACCACACCTCCTCCAAAACCAAAGAGGAAATTAGCCTTTCAAGAGGAATTGGACTCTACACAGCCTCCAGCTAAAGTGCCAAGAACAAAGGAGAAACCTCCACCTCCTCAATTTTCTTCTCCTCCTCACTCTCCACATTTACATATCTCTCCCCCTACTAGTTCCTACACCTATGCAGTCACCAGCACACTCCAGACCCCATTCCAGACAACCCGGATTGCTATCCCTCTAAGCCTTCACCACCAGAGGATAGTACGGGCTACACTCAAGTCATAGCTAGGGCGGCATCATTTCACAATGTTGCCATGCATACTGAGCCATTAGAGGATGATTTCCTTTTTAATACACTCTCCTCTACACATGCAACTTATCATTCGCTTCCTGTGCTCCCCGGCATGTTAAAACATGCTGACCAGATAGTCAAGGAGCCATTAAAAGCAAGGATAATTACTCCTAGGGTGAAAAATAAATACAAGCCACCTCCTTCTGATCCTGTCTATATCACCCAACAGTTACCTCCAGACTCGGTAGTCGTAAGCGCAGCAAGATAGAGAGCAAGTTTGCAGCCATCAGGTGATGCACCCCCACCAGACAAAGAGAGTAGGAAGTTTCATGCTGCGAGGAAAAGGGTGGCATCTCAGGCAGCCAACCAGTAGAGAATAGCCAGCTCTCAGGCATTGTTGGCTAGATACGACGGGGCTCACAGGGATGAGATGAAAGACATAATTCAACATCTCCACAAGGAACAGAAAAAAAGGACACAACAGATAGTAGAGGAAAGGCAAGCCATCACCAATATCAGATCAGGTCAGCCCTAGACTCTGCAGACACAGCAGCCAGAACCATCAACACTGCTGTAACCATAAGGAGACATGCATGGCTTAGGTCTTCAGGATTCAAGTCTGAGATACAACAGGCAGTGCTCAATATGCCGTTCAACCAAAAACAACTTTTCGGCCCAGAGGTTGACACGGCAATTGAAAAGATCAAAAAAGATTCAGACATTGCCAAAGGCCATGGGTGCTCTATATACCAAGCAATACAGGGGATCCTTTCGTAAACCCCAATATAGAGGTGGATTTAGAGCCCAAATTGCCGAGGCATCCGCCTCACAGCCAAAGTCGGCCTACCAACCTCAATACCAACGAGGTGGTTTCGAGAGCACTTATAGAGGCCAGTACCCCAGAGGCAGGGGAAAATATCAAACATCAAAACAAGCCTCACAACAAACTAAGCAGTGACTAGTGCCATTCCTTCCCAATTCACACCTCACCTGTGGGGGGAAGACTGCAACAGTTCCACAGCAATTGGCTACACATTACCACAGACAGCTGGATATTATCAATTATCTGCAATGGCTATTGCATAGAATTGACACAAACGCCACCAAATATTCCACCAAAACCACACAATCTGTCCACAGACCTTATCACTCTGTTGCAAGAAGTCAAATCTCTATTACTCAAACGAGCAATAGGAAGCTGTGCCACAAAATCAAATAGGGACGGGAGTTTACTCACTGTATTTCCTCATTCCCAAAAAGGACGGAACCTTAAGGCCAATATTAGATCTCAGAACCCTCAATCTTTACATCCGGTCAGAACACTTTCACATGGAGACACTACAGGATGTTATCCCACTACTTCAAGAACACAATTTCATGGCAACATTAGACCTCAAATATGCGTATTTTCACATACCCACCCATCCAGCGCACAGAAAATATCTCAGGTTTGTCATTCAAGGAAAGCATTATCAGTTCAAAGTGTTACCCTTCTGAATAATAACAGCTCCCAGGGTATTCACAAAATGCCTGGCGGTAGTCGCAGCCTACCTAAGAAGGCAACACATTCATGTCATTCCACATCTGGACGATTGGCTAATAAAATCAGTCACACACAGTGTCAAAACCATGCGCATTATGTCATACAAACCCTGCACACCCTAGGGATTTCCATAAACTACCAAAAGTCACAACTACAACCTGCGCAAATTCAACAGTAGTTAGGGGCGACACTAAATACTCAAAGCGCTGGCAAGCCCAAATCCGCAAAGAATACAAGCATTTCACAATATATTAGCACAAATACAGACAGGCCAACAGTACACTGTCAAATTCGTCATGAAAGTATTGGGCATGATGGCATCCTGTATTGCGATGGTTCCACACACTAGACTAAATATGCAGCCCTTGCAACAGTGCCTTGCACAGCAATGGTCACAGGCACAGGGTCAACTTCAAGATCTAGTGTTGATAGACCACCAAACATACAGGTCCCTTCAGTGGTGGAATTCCACAAACCTAAACAAAGGGCGGCCATTTCAAGACCCTGTGCCTCGGACCATACTTGCAACAGATGCATCAATGATTGGCTGGGGAGCTCATCTCAACAATCATAACATCCTAGGACAATGGGAGGCCGAACACAAACAGCTGCACATAAATCACTTAGAGTTGTTATCTGTCTTCCTAGCACTCAAAGCTTTTCAGCCTCTTCTCACTCACAAGAATATCCTTATCAAAACAGACAACATGACAACAATGTATTACCTAAACAAACAAGGAGGGACACATTCGTCCCAACTCTCCCTCCCGGCCTAAAACAATTGGCAATGGGCAATCCACAACAAAATTCTCCTGGTAGCACAATACATTCCAGGGATACACAACCAATTGGCAGATGTTCTCAGCAGAAATCATTAACAAACACACAAGTGGGCGATTCACCCTCAAGTACTTCAACAATACTTTCAACAATGGGGAACACCAGACATAGATCTGTTCGCCACCAGCGAAAATGCAAAATGCCAAACCTTTGCATCCAGATATCCACATCCCCTATCCAAGGGCAATGCTGTATGGATCAGCTGGTCAGGGATATTTGCTTACGCTTGTCCGCCTCTCCTACTCATTCCATTTCTAGTCAACAAACTGTGTCAAAACACGCTCAATCTGATACTCATAGTGTCAACGTTGGCACGTCAACTGTGGTACACAACACTACTAGACCTGTCAGTAGTACCACACACCAAACTCCCAAACAGACCAGATCTGTTGACACAAAACAAAGGGCAGACCAAGCATCCAAATCCCAACACACTCAATCTAGCGATTGGGCTCCTGAGGTCATAGAATTTGGGTATCTACAACTACCAACTCAATGTATGGAAGTAATTAAGCAAGCAAGAAAACCCACTACCAGGCAGTGCTATGCCAACAAATGGAAAAGATTTGTATATTACTGTCAATCTAAACAAATTACCCCTCTTTCAGCATCAATACAATATATTGTATGCTATTTGCTTCATTTGCAAAAATCAAATTTAGCTTTTTCATCCATAAAAATACATCTCACTGCAATTTCCACATATTTGCAAAATATACAGTACAGCTCTTTATTTAGAGTTCCTGTTATCAAAGCCTTCATGGAAGGGTTAAAACGCATCATCCCACCTAGAACACCTCCAGTGCCTTTGTGGAATCTAAACATAGTGCTCACGCGACTTATGGGCCCACCATTTGAACCTATGCACTCATGTCAGATACAATTCTTGACATGGAAAGTCACCTTCCTAGTCGCAATTAATTCATTGCGAAGAGTTAGTGACATTCGAGCTTTCACAATTCAAAAAACATTCATACAAGTACATAAACATAAAATCGTACTACGAAGTAACCCTAAATTTCTTCCAATAGTAGTATCACATTTTCATATCAATCAAACAGTGGAACTACCAGTCTTCTTTCCACAGCCAGATTCTGTGGCAGAGAGAGCCCTGCATACATTAGATATTAAAAGAGCTTTAATGTATTACATAGATAGAACAAAATCATTCAGAAAAACTAAACAGTTATTCGTGGCCTTCCAGAAACCTTTATACTGGTAACCCCATTTCAAAACAACATTTAGCAAGATGGATAGTAAAATGCATTCAAACATGTTACCTTAAAGCTAAAAGACAACTCTTAGTTGCACCTAAAGCACATTCCACAATGAAAAAAGGGGCTACAGTGGCCTTCTTAGGAAATATACTGGTGGCTGAAATATGTAAAGCAGCTACTTGGTCAACACCACATACATTTACTAAACATTATTGTGTAGATGTTTCAGCAGCGCAGCAAGCCACAGTAGGTCAAGCTGTACTAAGAAAATAATTTCAAACAACTTCAACTCCTACAGGCTAACCATTGCTTTTATGGGAGGAACAACTGCTTTTAGTCTATGCACAGCATGTGTATCTGCAGCTACACATGCCATTGAACGGAAAATGTCACTTACCCAGTGTACATCTGTTCATGGCATGTTCAGCTGCAGATTCACATGCACCCTCACAGCTCCCCGGAAGCCTGTAGCCGTTTAAGTTAAACAAACACTTGTACAAATGTGTATATATATATATATATATATATATTCCATTTGCATGGGCATCTCTTTTCTTTATACTCTATCAATCCTACCTTACCCTCTGCGGGAAAACAGTCTAACATGGAGTCGATGCCCATGCGCAATGGAGCAGAAGAGGAGGAGTCACGCAATCCCGTGACACAAAAACACTTCTTTGAAGAAAAACAACTTGTAACACTCCGAGCCCAACACTAGATGGCAGACGTATGCACAGCATGTGAATCTGCAGCGGAACATGCCATGAACAGATGTACACTGGGTAAGTGACATTTTCAATATATACCCACCTAGTATCTTGTTAAAACATTTTAGGAAACCCTTTCATAACTAAAGTGAGAGCCAAGTATTTATAAAACCTTTATAAGAATTCTGTTAGGTTCACTTATCTAGTTTATTTTATTAGCACATGAGTGGTCCTTCAGGATCAGTGTACCCCTTATGGTTTTGGGACAGTTGCTGACCAGAGTCCGTGGTCGTTTGACTGTATGTGAACGAGGCCTGTATGGTGTTGGTGGGTCTCGTGGAGCTCTCTCCATATGGATCTAATAGTTATCTGACCAATGCCTTGCATCTTACTGCTACATCCAAAGGTGGAGAGAACTGTAGCAGTGACGCGCGATGCTGGAGGTAGCCAAGCCATGTAACCTTCTGTCGTTTCATTTAAGTGTAAGCGCATGAAGTGGTGTGACTTTAGAAACTCTGTTGGTGCACATTAAGAACGTTTGTTAGTCCAGATCTCTTCTGTTCCCAAATTAACTGCCACCACATTGCCATCCCATAGTAAGCTGCATTTTGAGGAAATGTTACACAGACCGTGTTTCCCCTTCAACGTGAATTAAACTGCGTTGGACTTATTCATGGGTTACAGCTTCTGACTAGATTTTTACATGCATGTAACTTAGTGCCTATTTGTCTCCCAGTTGGCAAAATCTTCAGTAGATCTTAAATTATCTGTGTATGGCAGAAGTGAGATGGTGGAATGTACTTTGTTCCAAGGGTGGCGCTATTGGTAGCAAAAGACATCTGTTTTGGTAAGCCTAGTGTACAGTTCAGTAACCCATGCGTCACAACTGTCATTTACAATCACCAGTGAGTGCATGTTTGTTGTCCAGTGAAGAAGTTTTACTTCTACCAATAACAACCCCGGGCAGCCCCCAAGAGATCATGTAGCTGTTTTTTTTATATAACTTTGAACTGATAGCCTATAGAGCTTGTGACTTGCAGCTCTACGTCTTTGTTGTACTGTTGAATACAGAAAATCAGTAATATAAAGAAAAAAATCACACCCCAGCACAGAGAACCAACAGAAAAGTCCACGCATGGTGGGATCTTGCGAACTGAATAAGAGCTGCTACATTTTTCAAGCAGATAAAATAAATATTGATTATTCATCATTGTTATGGATCTTAATAGAATTGGGCATCAGATCGGCAACTCTCTATTATTATTAATCACTCTGTACATAAACCCATCATCCATACTAAAGAAACAAAACATCAGTGTCATCATCACTAGCCTGATGGAACTGAAACTACAGCACAAGAATTGCACAGTTATAGGAGACTTTCATTTTAACCTAGACAAATCTTTGGTTAGGGGTGCTCAGTATCACATGGAAAATATTGTCAGAGATACTACTGCAAACCACAAGTTTACAGCAACACCAATGAAGAACACGTGCTGTCCGTCCTAGAGCTTGCTTTAAACATATGCTTTATCAGTGACCAACCTATTTCACATGCTTATTATACGACCAATTGCTCTGTAGTCTTGAATTACACCTTTGTTTCCTGATCAGTCTTCTCCCAAGTCACAAGCATTTCCATTGTAAACCATTATAAAAGTGATCATTTTCCACAAATACCCTTGCTGATACAAATCCTTACCTGGATACAGTAATAGCTGTAGGTCAAAGTAACAACAAACTATTCAGTAAAATATTATGCTGGAATTCTAAAGCTGAGACACAATATGAATAGTGAAAACAATAAATTTTACCGACCCACTTAATGCCAACAGCAAATAGAATTGTCATTTGGGAAAAGATACAGTTTTCATTAACACATCACAGTGGGGAAGCAGCAATACAAATACATGCTAGCCCCCTAGAAAGCTAATAGATGGTACAACCAAACCTTGAGGCATACTCTTTACCCTTTAATACAAGGAACTAAGAAAATTAACAAATGACCCAGTAAACAAAGTCATTGCACAAACGGGTAAGGAATTATGTAAAGGTTACAAAACTAATTTGAAAAGCCAGAAGGACACAAATAGAAAGGGACTTCTTAGAGCTATACGTTGTCACCACAAGTAATCAATGAAAATGTTGGCAAATTATCAATTTGGAAAGTTAATCCAAAGACGTTAACACAAGGCAGTAATGTTCTGCCTGACGCTTGGACAGAATAAATTTCTAAAGTGTATGGGGATTCCTCAAGCCCTTTAGAAGAGCAGATTGACTTCAAAACAGATGACTTTCCACACACTGAACTAAAGGCCGGAGTTAGTAGGAGACTACATCACAGTCAGTTCAGCAGCTCACAAGGGCCAAACGGAATATCAGCCACACTGTTTAAGCTTGATAAAGAATACTGGATTCAAACTTTACAATGCTTATTTTCTCATTGCTTGACTACTATGACTATTCCAGATTCCCGACACAGCTCAATTCTGCGTCCAGTTTACATAAAGCAGCCATCTTAGATCCAAGATATTACTGACTAATAGCTCTGGTAGACACAGGGGCTACATAGTTTGCAAAGTTGCTGCTGAGAGTCTTTGAGGTTTGGGAAAACAATCATGATTTATTACCCTTAAATCACTTCGTATTTATCCTGTCAGCAAGAACCGCCAATATCCTAGTCAGCTTTGCCATCTTAATTGACAATTCAAAAGCAAAAAAACATCCTTTATGAAACAATTTCATTAGACTTAGTGCAGATTTTGATCATGTGAATAGAAAACTAATCTGGCAAAAACTAGCTCTTTGGAACATCCCGGATCAACAGCTGAGAGCGATAACACTTCTCTACATATCAACCCGGTAAGAGTGAAAATATGAGCAAATGAATCCCTGTCTGCAAAGATCCATAACAGTTCAGATTTGAAGAAAGGTTGTGTATATGAGCTTAGCTTTAGTTCAACTTATACATGGCAGACATGTGCCATCTGCTGGATTCAGCTGAGACTCACCCACCCAAATTGAGCTCTCACCATGTCTACACTTCACTTAATGCAGATGATATTGTGTTGTTAAACCAGAGAGGGTAAGCATACAGAAGCTTTTGCAAGTTTTAGCCCATTTCTGCCAGGGTCATCAAGTAGTAAAAAAAACTACAGTAAAATCATAAGTCATCTTAAATGGCAGATTGATATTATCTGCTCATGACACATGGAAAGAACATCAGTACCAAATGCCACACAATATAAATGCTTAGACGTATTGTTTGAGGCAGTTGGAGGCTGAAGGCAGCATCAATATACATTACAGCTGGAGGTTGCATCATTATGCTTTGCTTTCAAGTCTTTGCTAAAAGCTACAAAAAAAACTTGTCTTTTCTAATCCAAAGAGTTGTGGAAGCCAGATTGATTTCCACAATGACATATGATGGCAAAACAATTCTCTGAATTCTCAGCCAAACAACTAAACTCCTTCAAAACTCCTCACAAGCATTAATAAGGTTTGAATTTGGCTGTGCGGACCAACAACAAGGTATGAAAAATCCCTCCTGAAGTACTGTTACTCATTAAAAGCAGCAGAAGGTCAAACAATGAACGCTTATAGTGGGACAGAAATCACTGGAGATCAAGGTACTTATATTTACTCTTGGAACAGCTACTTTTATTCTGCAGTGGAATCACCACATATGAAAGTTCTGTGAGGAAGAAACCCCTATTATATGCTGGATTTAGAAGAACCATAAATAGAAATTTGAATGATCTGACACTACAAAAAGGCAAACTGGTCTATAGAAGCAGATTCATGCTAGGCTCACTATTAATAACTACAAACTGAGGCTATACAAATACCTAGAACACACCTATTAAGCTTGCTACGGCTAAACTTACTGCAGTTGCGTTTTGGGTGTAATTAAACTTTGGGATTTTCCCTTTCCTGGATTTCTTAGCAGAGTACAAAAGAATGCACATAGTCTGCACCTGCCCAGTGCTGATAGGAGAACACAGATATTGGCCATGAACTCTATTCAATCTGCATAACATTTGCAATTGCCATCACACAATTAATTTTCTGTCTTGGTGTTGAGCCACCCTCAGCTTGTGACCAGGTTCATTAAAAACTTGCAGAGTGTGGAACAGCTTGTAACCAATCCAAATTAGCAGTCCCCTCTGACTCGCAAACATGCTATACAACATCAGATTACCAAGCACACAACACTCTGATCTCAATTTCCTAAATAAGCAAATAGGTGTGCGGGGTGGCCTGCAAGATTCACAAAAAGAACAACACCCACTGCATAAAGCTTCTTATTTATCATCTGATCAGAACTAGATCAAACGCCAGGCCCTGCTATACAAGCATTGCTTAATATGCTGCTGCCTGGGCATATGACTACTTTGAAAGTGCCTTTTTAATGTTATTGAACAATAGTCTTTTAGGTTCGAGCGCATAAAGCGTTCTGTCCCTGTTGTTATCTCTCTACGGGCTTGTAACCACGCCTGTCACTTTGGTTGGTTTGTTGGCTTGCCTTTTAAGATTCGCTTGATTTGATTAGTGAGGGGCATGCATTATTCATGCCTTTTCCCATGTTTAGCCCTCCTCCAGTGCTCCAGGCAACTACTGAAAACATAGGAGGCTCCATGTTTTCTGTATGGCTTCTGGACTAATTTTTCTCTTTGTTTCGTAAGCAGTGCGATCCCGGTGGGCAATAGTCGTGCGCCTTGCATGACATCAATCCTGTTACATTGATAATTGAGCTTTTGCCTGTTACATGGATAATTGCACCTTTGCTGATAGGTTTCACTGCAAGATAACTTCTGTTTCCTTTTGTGTATTTGCTTAGCGCTCATGGCGGCCCTCAGCTTGCTTATTTGAAACTGTTTATCTTTTCATTTTCAGTTTATGTGGCAAGAAAAGTCCGGTTAGGAGTTTACAACGCTAATAGCTCTAACTCGAGGAAACGAGATACCCATTGCATTGCAAATACTTGTTTTAGCTTGGAAGTAATGCACATATTCCCTGTATTCTTGCAAAAGGATTTACCTAGCTTACTAAGGATTAATGAATACATCACACACATTTAAACTAAACTGTGGCCCAGCTCCTAGTATTATACAATATGCTGTTATCTGGCAGCCTGTGGAACTCTAAGTGAAACCCACATTTCTTGACTATTGTACTTTCTTTATGCAGATAATTTTAATGTTAACTTGGCTATTATTGTTATGCTAAATTAAGCCTTTTTCTTTTATCTCTGAAGTGTAATCATCTTTTACTGCACTAATTTAGTTCTTTAGTGACCTAAAATATAATAATAATTAAATAAGGGTTTTTGTGGGCAGCTTTTTAAATTTAGGTCTTGGCGATAGTCCCTACTCATGTCTGACCTCCAAAATATGAACAAAATATTTTTCTTTCCGGCCTTGTCACAGAACCCTTTGAGTTATCAGAGCTAAAACTGCTACTTGATGTTTTTTAATTTATGGACAGTTGACTCATAATTGTGAAGACTATCATGTTTGCTCCTTCTCAGATATTTTGTTCACGTCTCCCCAAAATAAGTTTCATAGTTTCATCAGCTACTAATTCTATGACCACACACATGTTCTGCCACCGCAAACGACGACTCGCAGGCAGGAGCAGGTAATATTTAACCCTTTATGGTGGATTTCAAGCTTGGTACAGAACCTCTATGTGAAACTAGGATTCTATCCGAGACGCAAAGCTCTTTACCCTAAAACATTTAACCATATGTTTGATGGCATGTGCGGCTGTAGTTACACATGTTCTGCATACTTCTGCCATCTAGTGTGGGGTCTGGTAGATTGTAAGTTGTTTTTCTTTGAAACGTCTTTAAAGTCACAAGTTATAGTGACTCCTCTTGCTGGTAATGCGCATGGGCATCGACTCCATTGTTAGATTGTTTTCTTCTTCCGTCGGGTCTGGTTGTGATTTCACTGAGCTCCAGATAAAGACCCTCTTTTAGGACTCTTCCATTACGGAAACCTCCAATACCGTCAGTTTTGTCTTTCAAGTGCATTTTTTCTCATCTCCTGCTTTCTGGGGCTCAAGAAACTACCCATTGGATCTGCATGCTTCGATAGAGGCCTTTTGGGCTGCACCCTTCGAGCCGCCATATTTCTCAATTCCAACTCCACAACTACGAAATTCTGATGGAATGGACTCCTTTCCGTTTCTGTCCTAAGTGCCATGCACATTTCCGTGGACTGACCCAACAACCAGGTCTGCAACCTCTGCTTGTCACTAAAACATAGAGAGGACTGCAAGGCCTTGCCAGTCTTTCCGATTGAAGAACACCCTGTGAGATTGGAGAGCCTGTCCTTGCCCAATGCATCAGCAGGAGATCCGGGACACCTCAGATATTTGTGGACTCCAAAACACAATGTCCATACCGGAGCAGGACCAGGAGCTTCAAAAGGCCTCAGCTCCCAAGGACACAATCCTCAAGAAGCGACAGCTTCCTCTGGGTTAACCAACCGTGAGTAAAAGCCCCCCCTGCTTAGACCAAACAGTCCTCTACCACAGAAGCAAAGGCTACCGGGGCCTCCACTGCTTTGGGCCATGTCAGGCATCGAAAAACTTATTAGGATGCCCGCTACCGAGTTCACCTCTGAAAAGCAAGCCTAAGCCTTTCTCTTTGATACTGAGCTGAACGCCCCCAGCCTCTGTACCAAAAGCTTTTGCATCCCACTCTGCACTAGCTGCTTCAGCACTGAAGAAATTGCTGCCTGCCTCAGCACCTACAGTTTCGGGATCAAAACTCAAAAGCACTTTGGGCCGAAAAGACTACAAACAACCACAGCTTTGGAGCTGGCTACTTCCCTTGAGCCTGACCTACACAAAATGAAGCAACAGCTCCATGCCAAGTAGACTCCGTTTCATATTCAACACCAAACAGGACATGTCTTGGTTAAAGCTGTTGTTACCACACCTTCTAGATAGCAGCTTACCTTTGAAGAGGCTACTGACACCCCAGCACCTTGTAAAACGCAAAAGAGTGGATTGAAACTCAACTGATACACACCCACCTCTGTCTACATCTCCACCACCACCTACTCCCTCATCTCCTCCCTCTCAAAGTGGCCCTCTTGACATTACACCACAGGGCTCCCCTCACTCTTTTCATGACACTCATAATTCAGAAGATGATGATGATGTGCCTTTTCTCACAGAAACAGATGCTTGGTCTCAGTATGATGTTGATCCATATGTAGACACTGACCCTGGTGTTTTTCCAGCTAGACCATCCCCATCGTACAATACTACTTCCTTTTAGGAACTCATTGGGAGGGCAGCCACGTACCATATGATGCCCTTAGACAAAGAACCAATTGGGGATGATTTCTATTTGAAACCCAACTTCTCATAGAGTTACACAATATCTTCCCATGCTTAAAGGCATGGTGAGGCATCCAGAAGATATTTTTAAGGATCCTGCTAGGACACGCATAATCAGTTCACGTGTAAAAAAAAAAAAAAAAGTATAAAGCTTCCCCTCTGATCCAGTTTTTATTAAAGGTCAGATACCTGCAGATTCGCTGGTGGTCTTTAACACCAGAACGAGTCAATTCTCAAGCAGCTACTGATGCTTCACCTCCTGACAAGGAGAGTAAGCTCAGTGACGCCTCTGGCAAGCATGTCTCAAGCAGCCAACCGTTGGTGCATCACCAATACGCAAGAACTGCTTGTTAGATATGATCATGCCCACTGGGACGAAAGGGAGGAGCTTCTCCAGTACCTCCAAGAAGGGCACAGAAAATAAGGACAGGACATTGTTGGTGAAGGACAGCTGATTTCTAACAGTTCCATCCACTGTGCCTTTCACTTGGTGGACACAGCCACAAGAGGCATAAATAGTAGTGTCCTCGTACGCCAGCATGCATGACTATGCATTTCTGGATTTAAACAGGAGATACCACAAACAATCTTAAATGTACCCTTTGATAAAGAGCACCTTTTGGGGCCTCAGGTCGATCAGGCACTCGAAAAAATGAAAAAAGGGTAATGCAGTGGCCAAGTCGATGGGAGCTCTCCAAATCCCTGCTTAACGTGGGGCCTTTCGTAAGCCACAGTATAAAACAGCCTCCTAAACATCAGTCCCAGAAACATCATTGTCTTACCACAAAGGCCAATCTCATTCATCCTCCCATACAGAATTTTATAAGGAAACAATAACCAAGGTCGAGGTGGTAACACCCTCTCCTAGAGGCTGTTCCACCGCCCTTAAGCTGTGACTCCTTTCACCTTCCCTCTGACTACACAACACCTGTCGGAGGACGTCTTCAGCTATTTTTCCATCACTGGCAAAATATCACAACAGACCAATGAGTGTTGGATATTATTCAACATGTTTACTGTCTGGAGCTCAGTTCCACACCTCCAAACATCCCCCCTTGCACTCAGAAACTTTCAGTAGAACATATGATTCTGCTCAAAGAGGAAGTGCAGGCCCTACTAGCCAAAGGAGTGATAGAACCAGTCTCTCCGCATCATCAAGGTAAAGGGGTATGTTCACTATAATTCCTGATACCCCCCCAAAAAAGAAGGCTCCTTAAGACCTAGAACTCAGTCCTCTAAATCATTACATCCTAGCAGAACGTTTTCACATGGTCACACTTCAAGACGTGTTTCCTCTGCTTCAACAAGCCGACTTTCTCTCCGAACTGGAATTAAAGTAAGCCTGTTTTCAAATTCCTAAACATCAGGCACATCGCAAATACCTCAGATTTGTTATAGCAGGACAACATTACCAATTCCATGTACTCCCCTGCAGGGTCACAATACCCCTGAGAGTGTTCACAAAATGCCTAGCAGTTGTTGCAGCTCACTTGTGCAGGCAAAAAATTAACGTCTTCCCATATCTATGTGACTGGCTCATCCAAGCCAGTAACCTCACAAAATGTTTGCATCATACTCAGGTCACCATAGACTTGCTTCATCAGCTAACTTTAACCATCAATTTCCAAAAACCACACCAGAATCTACTTTAGATAAAACCCTTTCTAGATGCCATTCTGAACACACAGTGGAGACTAGCTTACCCAAATGCAGCAAGGATACACAATTTTGAGAGACAACTCTCATTTTCATCACCGCATCCCCCTTCACAGTAAAATGTGTCATGAGGCTTCTAGGTATGGTGGTCCTTTGCATTGCCATTGTGCCACATTCCCGAATTCACATGCGCCTGTTACAGGAATATTTCTCACGCCAGTGGTCTCAGGCATAGGGTTGTCCAAAGGATCTAGTGTTTGTAGACAGCCACACCTAACACTGTCTGCAGTGGTGGAACAAAAACAATATTTTGAAGGGGTAGCCTTTCTTAGATCCTGTTCCACAGATAATTTTGACAATGGACCCCACTCAGGGTGGGGTGCTCACCACCAGGATCTAACAGTCCAGGGCCTCTGGGATCACACACATCAAACTTTGCACCTCAGTTAGCTGGGGCTTCTAGCTGTTCACCTAGTGTTCAAAGCGATCATTGTTCACCTCATCAACAAGGTAGTTCTCATATGCACAGACATGACAACCATGTATTATGTACAAAAGGGGGGACACACTCTGCAGTTGTCTAGTCTGTCACAGACAATTTGGCACTCGGCCGTTTGTCACAACATTTACCTGTTAGCAGAACACCTCCCAGGAACCTACTATTTTTTTTTTCCGACCTCCTCAGCAGGGTGCAGCAACAAGTCCACAAGTAGGTTTCCAAACAAAGATCCATTTGCAACAAAAGAAAATGCAAAAAGCCCCTTCTTTACCTCCAGATTCCTATATCCTCAGTCCAAGGGCAATGCTCTATGGATGCACTGGTCAGGGATATTTTTCTACGCTTTCCCACCTCTCCCTCTCCTTCTGTATCTGGTTCGGAAACTCCGGCAAACATCCCTCACATTGATACTATTGGCTCCCACATGGGCCAGACAACCATGGTTCACCACTGTGCTAGAACTGTCTGTGGTTCCTCATTAGATAGCTTCCCCTTGATCAGGACTTTCTCACTCAGGCCCATCGTCAAATCAGGCACCCAAATCCCAGGGAATTGAATCTTGCAGTTTGGCTCCTGAAGTCAGAGTTTGGATATCTAAATCTACCTAAAGAAAGCATGGCATGTAAACCTACTACTAGAGCATGCTATGCAGCAAAGTGAAAATGCTCTGTCTGCTACTACATGTTCAAACAGTGGAATCCCCTTCAAAGTTTCGGTGCAAAATAGTCTTTTATAGCTTCTGCATTTGCTTAAAGCAAACTTAGCATACATTTCAATAGTTATATTTGGTAGCCATAGCCCAGTCATTAAAGTTTTTATGGAAGAGCTTAGGAGTGATTCCGCCAAGCTTACCTACAGTACCTTCTTCAAACCTTGATGTTGTCCTCACTAGACTCATTGACCCACCTTTCAAACCTCTTCACTTGCCCGTTACAATTTGTCTTGGAAAGCGGCTTTTTTAGTTGCAATCACTTCCCTTTTCCAAATACATAAGGATAAAGTAGTTCTTCGCCACCAATCCAAACTTTTTACCAAAGGTAATATCTCAATTTCATCTAACTCAAATGATTGAATTGACAGTCTTCTTTCCTCGCCCTGATTGTGTTGCTGGAAGAGCCCCTCCACAGGTTAGTTGTGAAAAGAGTGCTTATGTACTACATTGATAGAACTAAAACATCTAGAAAACAAAACTTTTTGTTGCCTTCTCTCCACTACAAAGGCAATCCTATTTCTAAATCCAGTATAGCAAGAAGGATTGCCAAGTGTATCCAAACTTGTTATGCTAGAGCCAAAATACCCCTACCCATTCCTCCTACAGCTCCCTCCACTCGTAAAAAGGTAACAATCCCATAGCTGACATATGTAAGGCAGCTACATGGGCTATACAAACACTTTCACTAAACATTGTGTGGATGTTAAAGCACACCAACATGGCAATGTAAGTCAGGCAGTGCTACGTACACTTTTCCAGAACACTAACACCCAAAGGTTAGCCACCGCTTTGGAGAGGCACTGCTTTACAGTCTATGTAGAGCATGTGTATCTACAGTCACACATGCCATCAAAGAGAAAATGTTACTTACCGAGTGAGCATCCGTTTGTTGCATGTGGTGCTGTAGATTCACATGCACTCACTCGCCTCCCCGAAACCTTGTGGCCGTTAGTCTTTTCCACAAATTCACATGCATGGACAGTTCAATCCTATTACCTTTACATTACACTCCATTCTCACCCGCCTGCGGGAAAACAATCTAATAATGGAGTTGTTATCCACATGCATTACCAGCAAGAGGAGAAGTCACTACACCTCGTGACTTAACGAACTAAAACAACTGGCAACCTTTCGGACCCATCACTAGATGGCAGAGGTCTGCAGAGCATGTGAATCTACAGAACTGCATGCCACAAACAGATGCTTGCTCGGTAAGTAACATTTTTCTTTTAAGCCTACTTTGTTCTTATACATTACCCAGTTTTTCTCCTTTACTTTTCATGCCAGTTTTTCCTGAGGAATGTAAATATGTTAAAAGGGTTGTGGTGCACAATGTTCTGTTTTGGTGCAGATGTAAACTTTTAGCCTAAAATGTTCTGACATTGCTTTTTTTATTCTAGGATGGTAAAGTGAATGGAGTAACAGATTGCACGAGGATTCTCGGATACACGTTTCTGCACCCAAGTGTTGTGCCTCGACCTCACATCCAGTCAGTTACTTTGACGCCACAAGACGAGTTCTTCATTCTCGGTAGCAAGGGACTGTGGGACAGCATGAGCAGCGAGGAGGCAATAGAAACAGTCAGGAACGTACCTGATGCATTGGCAGCAGCAAAAAAACTCTGCACATTGGCACAGAGCTATGGTTGTAACGACAGCATCAGTGCTGTGGTGGTCCAACTGAACGTAACTGAGGACTGTTTCTGCTGCTGCGAGCTGAATGGACTGCCGCCTCCCAGCCCTGGGGTCTTTCCCTCTGTTAATGTGGTCATTAAGGACCGGCCCCCAGACACTCTAGGCATGCCCTCTTCCAGCAGTGGCATAGCTTCAGAGATCAGCAGTGAGATTTCAACTTCGGAGATGAGTAGTGAAGTAGGATCCACGGCCTCAGATGAGCCACCTCAGGTAGCCATGAACGATCACAGCCCAGCATATCCCAGTGAGCAACGCTGCATGCTTCACCCAGTCTGCCTTTCCAACTCTTTCCAGAGGCAGCTGTCCAGCGCAACATTTTCCAGTGCCTTTTCGGACAATGGTTTGGATAGTGAAGACGAGGAGCCCATAGAAGGTGTGTTTACCAATGGCAGCCAGGTTGAGGTGGCAGTAGATATCCACTGCTCACGGACAAAAGACAAACACCTTCCTCAATCGCCTGCAGAAATTATTGATGAAGGCATCGATGTTCGTGCCAATGAAGATGAAATGGGTTTCTCAAGGAGGTCTGATTACTCTACGACTGGCACCATTGGACGCCGACGTGGCAATGGCTCTGTGGCACCACCAGAGAAGAGCCATAACCTAATTGAAATAGCTGGAGATGCACCTCTTCGTAAGACTGGTGGATATTTTGCAGCCCCAGCTCAGCCGGATCCAGATGACCAATTAATTATTCCACCAGAGCTTGAAGAAGAAGTCAAAGAGATCATGAAACAGCACCAAGAACAACAGCAGCAACAACCACAGCAACAACCACAGCAACAGCCACAGCAACAGCCACAGCAGTTACACAGACAATATCAGGTGGACCATCTACCAGACTATTATGATACTCCACTATGACCCAGCCAGCTTACTTTTGAAAGGGAACAACGGACCCTATATACTAAAAACAGGCCGTTTAAAGGAAAATAATTTCCTCAGCGTGCTTGGGATCTCCTCCAGGAAACCTTCACGGGTAGCTGCAGGTTCTCCTTTTACGTTGATTTTAATAATTACCAGAGTATCTTTCTAGCAATGCTCTAATCAGTGCGATTTTAATAAATTAGTTTCAATGTTTCCCTTAACATATCATGTGAAAAAAAGCTAAGAAAAATGTTTAATATATTACAGAGGAACAGATCTGATTTCAATGTTATTTTGTTTTAAGTGACTATTTGAGAACAAAGCAGTGCAGCGGTGCTCGATTTTTAAGTCCTGTTGTAATACAATATTTGTTTGGGTGATGGGGGGGCGAAAGTTTTATTTTTTTGGATCTTGAAAGTAATAGATATGTAGAATAAAGACTAACTCCTAGGAGTTGCATACTCTTTGAAGTGGCTTAAAGTCACTGATGTTCACTAATTTTCTCTGAGAGAACATTTGATTGGGACGTTACTACTGTGTAAATAGTTCAGTGTTGTATAGTGTTGCTTAAAATATTTCGTAGTCTCAGCAGGACAGAACCAGATTTTTTTCTACAAGAAATGTCAGCCTTTCAGACCCCAGTCTTCTTATACCAAGAGGGTGGAGTGGGTGAATGCTATACCTGTCACAAAGGTATCTCACGAACAAAAAGAATCTTACCAGCCAGACGTGGTTTTCTCCAAGAATATGTGTATTCTTTAGTGCTACCACAAACCAGCATGATTGTATAAAACTCCGTTAGACTATTTACTTACCGAAAGCTATATTGAAGCCGAATGCACAAAATGAACAACGTCAGTTTTGTTACAATAAATCTATAAATTTACAAATAACGAACTTGCCTCATCAGTTATGTTGATGGTTCTGCAGTGTATGGTTGTGTGTCCGTGCCCTCATCTGAACTTTATTACCATGAAGACATGGAACATCAGTCATGTTGAACATGATCACCAAGGCCTGTCCTGTCTTCCCTGTTTTATTAGAGTTCATAAGAGGACTATGCTAGTCATATTCTGGAAGCTGTTGAAACAGGATTTGAAACCGCTCCAACGCGCTGTATTCAGTCTTGCATTATCAGAAAGTCTCCCACTTTTATAAAATGACCACTTTCATGCTGCTAAACGTCACACAACTGAAGTATGTGTTTCAGGCTACAACTTTCTTAAAAGAGAATATTGATAGCCAGGAATGGTAAACATGCCCTGTAGCCAGTGGTAGCGGAGCACATTGAAAATCGGTTTCAGTGTTCTTGATTTACAAAACGGGAGTTGATGTGCTGATGGTGGACTCCCTTCATCTCAGGAACACAAATCCAAAGAGCTCTTAGGAGAGGTATTTAATAGATTATTCTTTAAGGATTGTGGAGATGCAAATTAAATTATTTTTCTAAGAAGTAAAATGGCCATCACTGCTACCTTCACCCCGTGATTACAAATTGGGTTTCCAGTTTTCTCAACGTGTATTTTGCTTTTTATAGCATAATGCACCTGGTGAGTTGTCACCCATGTACCAGTACTAAAGCTTTGTCTGCTTTGATATGGCTTAGTAGCTAAATAGTCCAAGATATATGACTTCAGATGCCAGCACTGCCTTGAACTAACTGTGTGATCCTGGGAAACAATGTATCTCTCAGGGCTTTGGTTTCTGTCTGCCAGCAATTGGAGGGCAAAGAGGTGATTTAATGCACGTTTGAGGCAATTGAACATAAATGCCTTCATACTGCAGTGAGTGAGCAATCCAGGCGCAATGTAGGGGCCTGGTGGTGTTTCCTCCACCAACACGTTTTAAGAGACATGGGGGGGGCAAATGTTTTTTCTAAGTACATTGGTAATCCCCCTACGTTTTACGGATGGATCTGAAGGAAACTCCTAGTTCTTTATTGCTTGCCATGGAATTCAGAAGCATTATTCTTGTGTATCAGCATCTTATTAGCTCATAAAACAGATGTGCCACTAAGTGGCAGATATCATTGTAAAATAGTAATAAACCTGGTGATGTTGTTGTCTGCCAGTCAGCGCTGTATGTTAAGTGTGCTGCAGTAGAAAGCCAGATTGCTTCCAGTATAGGTTGCTTGAATATTTCAGGATGCTGCTATTCTAATTCTCAAATGGGCCAAACAACCCACCTGAATCAAACGGGTGCTGACCAATTAAGATAGGACTGTTCAGTGTATCATGGAGTTTGCAGGGTTATTGTCATGTGACCGCTGAAAGTGCCAGTCACTACTATAGTTTACCGTTATTTTACAAATAGTGCACATCACCCAGAACCAACAGTACTGCCATTTAATCCTCGCCCATTTTCCATAGCGCTGCAACGTGCACGTGATGTTGTTTAGCAATTACAGAGCAGCTCATTGGGATGGCTGTTAGCCAGAGAGACAACACACACAAACAGACCCTTAATATTCGGAGTCTTCTTAAAATGCAAACCAACTTAGTTGAGCAATCTATGGTGAAATGCTTGAGGACTGCAATGCTGTACTTGGGGCAATGAGCACCTCAAGGATTACCGTGAACAACAGTGTTACCTGTGGGCTATTTTAAAGTACATTGCGTAGCAGAAATAAACTTTCGAACAGGTCCTCTCCCTCGTTTCTCATTTTCAACTCTCCTGCAGTTTCTCTTACCTTTACCCCACATTAATACATTTCCCATTTCCTTCTCTATCATGCTACGACATATTTAATTCTATCAAAACCTCAACTTCATTCCATGTCTCAGCTCCACCTTATGTCATTTCTCTTTTCTCACCTCAATCTATTGCTCTGATTCTCTTCTCCTTCCCAGTTTCCCCATTAACATTGACCCACTCCTCTAAGTTTCCCGTTTAACTTCACCTCTGCCTCCTATTGCACATAAATACATACATACCTCTTTAGATTGACCATTTACCTTCAACTGTGCCTACAATTCGTACTTCTCTAGAGCATTTTTTGTGTTTGCCCCTGACCATCAAGTGCGCTGTTCTCATTCTTTCACCTGTGTGCACCACACTCACTTATGTATTTTCCAGTTTCCCTCTCACCTGTCATTCTCACCCATTTTCCTCTCACTTGCATATCTTGAATTCTGTCAGTTCTGTCCCGTGCAGTCTCCCTTTGACCTTCATCTGTATTTGTGAACACTAAGTATCTCTAGCTCTTATCACATTCTCACAACCACCTTTCAGTGTCACTCTTACCTCAATATGTACCTCTAATTGTTCTACCTTCGCCTCTTTCTTAGCTGTCCACCTACCTCCACATCTTTCATTCTCTTATTCCAATCTCTTCCAGTTCCATTAACTTCTACTTTTAGCATTCTACCATATTCGACTCTCATTATCCATTTTCTCTACCGAACCTAATAACTCCTTTCTTATCTTCTCCTGACTTTTCCAGTGCTTCTTGCAGCTTACTCAAGCTCCCTCACAACCCGGCCTAATAATTTGCATCCTTAACACTGTTCTCCATCACTCTCCACTCCCTTTCCCGGACCCTTCCATCTGTCAGTCATCCTCGTAGGCCTCTGTCGACCCTCGCCAACCATGTGAACCTTGCACCTAATGGATCGATTTCTCTTTCACTGTCTGCCCCGTGCTCTTGTAGCTTCCCTTTCAGGCACCTGTCCCTTGCCTTCCCCCACATTACACCTTCTCTATTTAACTCATACCCTTCTGACCCTCTATTTTTTCAGTTTCCTTTGTTCCTACTGTTTGATTTTTTTAATTGATGTATTTTTCCAGCAAGTTCTTTTCTCATTCATTTATTCCGTTTTCCTTCCTCATTTTCACCCTTTCTACAGGTCCTCGCTCATTTCATTCACCCCACTTCAATTTTTTTCTTAGCCCTCAATTTGTTTGGATTGTGTATAAAATCTCTTTTTTGGTTCTGGTTACCTTTTTACCGTTTTCTTTCCCCTAGTAGTCCTCTATTGGCTTCTATATCTTTTGTGTTCTTTTTTCTTTACCTTTTGCCTTTTCTTTTACTTTCTTTCCATTCCCTATACTTTTCTGTTCCATTCATTCCTTCACTCCCCTCTATTGTTCCTCAGTGTGTCTCCCTTACTGTCCATTGTTATTTTTCTGCTTCAACATTACATGTTTTCTCTTTCCTTTTCACTTTCTTACTACGCTGCCATGAAGGGTTAGAATCGCATGGGCACTTTCAACAAAGTGCATTAGTAAAGGCAACACCATAAGCAAACTCCCGCCTCACAAAACAGGTAAAGTTCAGGTGGCAGCAGTGCAAGCTTGACTCCCACACAAAACAGGTACAACAAAGATTGTAGTGTTGCAAGCTTCATGGATACACAGAAGTGGTACATTGTGAGTGCAAGATTCTCCCTTGCACAGAACATTTTATGGGTGCAGCCCATACAGCAGCAGGCAAAAGTAACTTTCTATTGCACAGGTGTAGCAGCGACTATGAAATCTTATTCACATAAAATATAAATAGCTCATCGAATATCTGTGTAGGTTTCCTTACAAAACATGAATAGTGTGGGAAGTAGTGCAAGACTTCTTAACAAAACAAGTACAGCGCTTAAGTAGCGTCCAAGATGCTGTCACAGAACAGGCACAGCAGAATAGGTCAGTGTTAAGAATGTTCTGCACAAAATATGAAAAGCATTGATAGCAGCAGTGCAAATCTACCTTGCACTTTGCAAACGTACATGAGAGCTTGCATCACAAAACAAATAAATAATGGTCACCTGCTGAACAGAATCTCAGTAGGTACCAATGTGCAAACCTACCAAGTGGCCACATGCCATCTCAAACACCTTCAGCCTGCCCTCTTTTTTTCCAGTAGCACTTTGCGAATTTGAAAAGTTAAGCCCATCTTTATAACAGCAAAAGCAAAACTATCAGCCTCTGAATTCGATGTGATGTGTCATGGAGTTGCGTAAAGTGAATTCGAGTGTCATAGACATGGGTGGAGTTTTCTGGAATAGAGCATCATAGAGTGGAATATCGTAGAGTGGAGTGGCCTAGAGTGAATTGGCGCAAAATACATTGGTGCAGAGTAAATAGGTGTAAAGTGCAGTGGTATAGAGTGCATTGATTTTGGAGGTGTCTCCAACAAGTAGCTCATGATCAACTAGTAGCTCTTGAGCTACCCAGAAGTAGCTCTCCTGTGTGCTGCCCAGCCTAAAAAAACTGAAGAGAATAAATTCAAAACAAAAATGTAAACTTGTCTGATTTGATCAGTATTCAAATTCTAATATTCGTAGCTTTGGATGATTTTCATTGAACATAAGTAGTTTTTACTACAGAAAAAGTTGGTGACCCCTTTGAGTAAAGTGGTGTAGAGTACAGTGGCGTAGAGAAGAGTGGTGCAGTGGAATACAGTAGATTGTTACATGGCTGATTGCAGTGGCATAGAGTAGAGTGGTGTAGAGTGCAACTGTGCAGAATAGATTAGAATGACAGGGAGTGGTGTAGAGTGCGTTGGCATAGAGTGCAGTAGCATGACATGTTTGGGTGGTGCAGAGTAGCATACTGTGGTGTAGCGTGCTGTGGCAGAGTGCAGTCTTGCACTGTGGCTCAGTTCTGTGGCATAGAGTAAAGAGGTGCAGAGTAGAAAAGTGTGGCAATAGAGTACAGTGACATGGTAGTGCAATGGTGTAGAGTGGTGTAGGATGCAGTGTTTCGTAGAGGAGTGGTACAAGGTAGAGTGCAGTGGCATGGAGTTTATTGGCATAGACTGCATTGTTGCAGAATAAACTGTTGTAGAGTGCAGTGGTGCATAGGAGAGTGGGATAGAGTGCACTGGCATAGAGTAGAATGGTGTGGAGTTGAGAGGGTTGAAGTGAGGTGGTTTAGAGTGTGGTGGTGTAGAGCACTTGCATAGAGTAGTGCAGTATTGCAGAGTAGTGTCAGAGTGCAGTGGTGTAGAGTGCAGTGGTGTACTGTTGTAGTGTATAGTGGCGTAAAGTGCAGTGTACTGGTTTCCAGTAAAGTGGTGTCGAGGGCAGTGGTGCAGGGTCAATTGCAGTGCTGTAGAGTGGAATGGTGCAGTGTGTCAGTTCAGTGGCATAGAGTAGATTGTTTAAGAGTGCAGTGTTGTAGAGTGCAGTGGTGCAGAGTAGTGTAGAGTGGTACAGAGTGGCATAGAGTACAGTGATGCAGATAAGAGATGCAGAGAGTGCGGTGTTGCAGAGTAGTGTGACGTGGATTGGTGTAAAATGCATAGCAAAATGGAATACAGTGCACTGGCATAGAGTAAAGTGGCACAGTAAATGGTGCAAAGTGTACTGTGCAGTGGTGCAGAACAGATTGGAATAGAGTACAGCGGTGTGTATTGATTTTGAGTAAAGTGGTGTAGAGTGCAGTGGTGTAGAATAGAGGGGCAGCAATGAGTGGATTTGCACAGAGTGGAATAGTGTCAGAGTGCAGTGGCGTAGAGTAGATTGTTTCAGAGTAGACTGTAGTGTTGTAGAGTATGGTGATGTGGAGTGGTACAGAGTAGAATGCAGTGGAATAGAGTGCAGTGGTGCAAATACAAGTGGTGTAGAGTTCAGTGACGGAGAGTGCAATGTTGTGGAGTAGAGTGGTACAAGATAGAGTGCAGTAGCATAAAGAGTCGTGGCATAGAGTACATTGGCGTAGAGTGGTACAAAGTGGAGAGCAGTGGAGTGTGGAAGAGTCCAGAGTAGACTGTCGTTGGATGCACTGGGGTATAGTAGAGTGTCATAGAGTGCAGTGGTGTTGCATGGAGAGGCATAGAGTGGTGCAGAGTAGAGTGGTATAGAGTGCATTGGCATGCAGTGGCTTAGAGTGGAGCAAATCATAGTGGAATAGAGAGCAGTTTCGTACAGTGCAGTGGTGCAGAGCAAAATGGTGGCATTGGGTACAATGGCAAAGAGTGCAGTGGCGTAGAGTATAGTGGTGAAATGGAGCAGAGTAGATGGTGTAGACTGCAGTAGCATAGTGCATTGGTTTTGTGTAAGGTGGTATAGAGTGCATTGACATAGAGTAAGCTGGTGCAGAGTAGAGTGCAGTGGCACAGAGTGGAGTGGTGTAGAGTAGGTATTTTCTAGAGTGGAGTGGTGCATGGTAGAGTACAGTGGCGTAGAGTAGATTGACAGAGTGCAGTAGGAGAGGGTGTGGTGTTGCAGAATAAAGTGGTGTAGAGTGCAGTTGTTCATAGAGTGCACTGGCATAGCGTAGGGAGGCGTAGAGTGAAGTGGCTTAGAGGGGAGTGATGCAGAGTGAAGTGGTGCAGTGTACATTAATGCATTGTGGAGTGGCGTAGTCTGAAGATGTGTAGCGTAGACTGGAGTGGCATAGAGTGGAATATGCATGGTGCGGTAGCAAACTTTGATAACAGACCACACATCTTCAATTGAAATTACCATTACATTAGCAGGACATGCAGTTCCACTGATAAAAATATACAGCACACAAGCAATGTGTGGAAATGTCATCACCTAATGTATTAATTTTTGTTCATTGTAGTAAAATATTTTTTCCACCACACTTAAAATTTACCTAAAATGGGCTTCATTTGGGCTTTTCTAATTCTGAAATAGCTGCACAATTCATTTACAGACATTTAAATGCTGCTGTGTGCTAGAAAGAAAACACACTGTACAGCCTTCCTCTAGCACTTCCCCGGATCCAGTGTGATTGCCACATAAATCCTCCCACTTTGAAGTCTGAGAAAGAAAAGTAAACCACAAGCTCCCTGAAGACGGAGCCTGACCTTTGTCCTGTCTTTGAATGGACAGCAAAAATGACAAAATAAGAATAAGATTTAAAGGCTTGTTTACAGAAATTGAGCACTGTTGGACAAATACAGTAAAGAGGGTTTGGACAAGGGAAGGGACAAACTCGAGCTGGACAGCCTGAAACAAATAGAGCCAGTAAATAGAAAGCAACCAAATGTGAGTTACAAAGCCAATGGTAAACAATGGGCGGAATGCATTCTCAGGGAATCTTTCAGAATATCCCGAAGATGTTAGCAAACCAGACAGGTGTGCTTCGGCCTAAAATGCCCTCTGAAACACAGGCTAGTATTGGTACCCTCAAAATAAGAGATGTACAAATAACCACTGCTTCTAAACTCTATATCTGGTGTCTGTTTCAGAAAATGTCTTTGAGACCCATGTTTATCGCTACATATTTCACCCATGACTCGGCCTATACGCTGTATACAATGAAAAACCATTGTATGGTGCAGCTCAGTGCTTGGCTCTGGGTACCTCGGGTTCCTGGACAACCTGCAAATCCTATATATCCTTCCGAACGAGATGGGTCTAGCGAGCATAATAGTATATTGCTTTTGTATATCAGTCATTATGACAAGTTACAGTTGAAAATGTCACAAATGGCTGCTTTTAACAATCTATTTTCAATGATTATTTCAACAGTTAGTTTCTTTTGGAAAACCTCGTGGGATCTATGCATCCTTGCTGAATTAAGAATTTTCACAACAGTTTCCTTGACAAACCAGAAGTAGGTTGAAAGCACAACAATAGGGAAAATGGGCTGCCTGTTTGAAAAATGCCACGACTGTGGTAAAAAATGTTTTTTTGGATTCAGCTCTTCAGATGGTGATTATAGCGCAGCAAACCTTTGGTTGATGCCATTTTGAGGGGAGAAAACACGCTTTTCCCATTTTTACCAAAATACTCAATGTTTAGTAATATTTTGCCTATCTTTACAGTCCCCTGCAGGGGAATCCACAAACTCTGGGTACCTTTAGAATCCCCGGGATGTTGGAGTTAAAAAGGATGCACATTTGACATGGATACCTTACTTGGGGGAAGTTACAGAGGCCTAAACACAAAGTACCCCAAATACCCCAAAAATGGCTCTGCTAGGGTGGAAGTCATAACAGTTTAAGGGATAAACGGTGACACCGAACATATATGCTGAGTGGCACCACACATTGTGCCACTACATTGTAATCTTGAAAATGCATATTTATTTGCCAGGACCAAAACTTTCATGCTAAATTTGAGAGGGCTTTAAACTACAAGGGTCTATGATGTGCATGATTCAATATGCGCATGTTAAAGAACTTATGCAATTTAAAGTGTACTAAATGAAACTGTCCATCATTTTTGGAAGATGGTATTATAAACGTGTACAGAACCCATCCTGGTTTGCAGGTCGTTTACCTGAAGCAAAATAACTTTGAAAGTTAGAGTTCAACCAGGGGCCTCCGAGGCACACATTTGCAAGACCGGTGAACACAGGCACTGCCTGCCCGACTCACTCCTGAGGAGTCCAGTCACAAGGCAGGCGTTGGACAGATGGAGACCTTCTGCCGGCCTCGGTTACTGCTCCAGATAACTTTCCAGAGGTCCTGCAGGGTGGCATCAGTTGACTGATGAAAATTAAATTGACGATTCTAGTTATATGTTGCAAGGCGCTCAACACCACTGTTATTACAGACAGGTCTGCAGGAGCCCCAATAATTTCTCAGCCAGGCACTACCTAGGAATAAAGACGTCCATTAATTTCTGGTGTATTTAGCAGGCTTCTGCGAACAGAAAGTTTTGCTTAATATAAATGTCTATTGCTCATTTGCTAAATGGGGCCCAAGTGCAGAGTGGACCCTCGTGTTTATAAAAACTGTGTTGATGAGGTACCGAGGAGGGGTGAGGAGGAGTGAAGCACTACTGCTAACCCCTGCCCAGATCTTTTCTATGAGAGCTGTTGGTTTTGGCTGCTGTTAACCAAGGCTGAAAGTTAAAAGCTTTGGCAAAGCCAATAGGTCTCCTCTACACAAGGTATTGGCTTTGTCAATGTTTTTAACCCTATAAAGCAGGGCGGCTGCTGTGCAACATAGTTGAAAGTAAAAAGGAAAAAAACAATTTTTTTTTAATTGCTGGAGGGGCGTTAATTGTTGGGGGTAGAGTGGGAATTTCAAGTGCTGTGATGCGGTCAACGGTATTTACATCATAGTTCTTTTTTTGTTATGGTTGGTGGGATAGCTACATGGACAGTTGAAGGAGGACGGATGGGGCAAGCAACAGCACGGACAACTGGGGCAAGAGACAATATAGACAGCTGAAGGAGCACTAAGATGCAATCAGCGGATTCTACGTCACAGCACTATGTTTGCTACAGTGGGTTGGGTCAAGCAACAAAACGGACAGTGGGAGGAAGCAAGCAACAATGCGAACAGTGGGAGGGAGCAAGCAACAACATGAACTGTGGGTGGTGTAAGCAACACAGATGAGGGAGACGGAAAGGGGCAAGCAACAGGTGAGGGAAAAAGGGAGAGCAGGGGGAACAAGGAGGGAGAAGAACTACATGAGGAAGCCAGTTGAAAAAGACATTGGTAGAGTGCTTAAACACATAGAAAGATTGCACCTAATACAATGAGTAGAAGGACACAAGTAATGCGTCCATGCTCCACAGGAGGAACAAACACACAAAGAGGAAGCACGTCTACAGCAGATAACCAAAACGAAGCAAGCAAATGAGAATGACAGTGAAGCCAACCACTGGTTAACAATGGAGAGTCTATGCTTACTGATAGAAAACAAAAGTTTGCAAAGAGAGTGCATGCACTGTCTGGGTGCATGCACCTAAAATGCCAGAAAGCCTGGAACTAAATTCTGTTTTGAATTTTACAGTTCTGCTCTTTGGCACTCCCACATTGGATCCCATCATTTATTTATATATTTTTTTGTTCAGCAAACCGTGTGTTGTGTGGGTAGTAGTTTTGCCGTTAACACTTTTCATTATGGGCCCAAAAGCCCTACATGAAAAGTGTTGTTGGCTAAAATGGCAGAACTGTCTGGAGGTGTTACACGTGGCATTGAGCCACTTGTCAGCTACGTTTAAGATTTTACAAGTTCACCTACGCCATTTCAAAAACTGTTCAAGTCCTTCTAAAAATCAAATGTTAACACTGATCACATTTTATGACCTGTCTTTCCCTCATATCCTGCTTTAAAACAAGCATTGGCACTATGGATAGTTTTTATTTTTCTTATGCGTACTGGAAGGTTTTATAGCAAACTTCACAACACAGTAAAGATACAGCATAGACCACAGCATAAACTTCCCTAACACACGTAATAAATTAAGTAGAGGCGGTAGTTGCAGTAGGAACAACACAATTCTGCCACATGCAGGATGTTTATAACACATGTAGCTAACACAATAAAATGTGACTGCGAGAAGTTAAGGGATTGTTGCAGTCACTCTGTAAACAGATATAAACATACAAGAAATACAAAACACCAGGAAGACACAATCAAATTCCCTGTGGAATTTCCATACATTCATGTACTCTTTTCGGACGATGAACCCTCACATACGGTTAGACCTGGCATCCTTGGCGTAGTCTCCCCTGTCATTTTTGCTTCTGCTTCCTTTGGTGTGACTGTGTGCTGAACTTTGTTTTTGCTGGTATTTAGTACTGTGGGCACTTTACCACTGCTTACCAGTGTTAAAGTGCAAGTGTTGTCTGTGTAAACTGTATGTGTAATTGGCTTTTCCATGATTGGCATATTTGATTTACTAGTAAATCCCTAGTAGAGTGCACTAGAGGTGTCCAGGGCCTGTAAATCAAATGCTACTATTGGGCTTGCAGCCTTGATTATGCCACCCACACGAGTAGCCCTGTAAACATGGCTCAGACCTGCCAATGCAGTGTCTGTGTTTGCAGTTTTAAACTGCCAATTTGACCTGGCAAGTGTACCCACTTGCCAGGCCTAAACCTTCCCTTTTTAAACATGTAAGGCACCCCTAAGGTAGGCCCTAGTTAGCCACATGGGCAGGGCGCAGTGTATATTTCACATAGGCCATGTACTAATGTGCTTTACATGTTCTGACAGTGAAATGATGCCAAATTCTGTTTTCACTGTAGCAAGGCCCATCTCTCTCATAGGTTAACATGGGGACTACCTTTAAATATCTTAAGTGCAGTTTCCCATTAGGAGCAGATAGAGATGTGGAGTTTGGGGTCTCTGAACTCACAATTTAATAATACGTCTTTTAGTGAAGTTGGTTTTTAGATTGTCAGTTTTAAATTTGTGTAGGAAGTCGGCTCTTCATATACTATATCAAAATAAGATGTAGGGTGCACAGAGTCCAGGGTTTCCCCAAAGGCTTAACAGCGGCTAAAGTAGATGATGCTAATGCTCTCTTTTGTGGTAGTGTGCTCGAGCAGTTTGGCTTATCACAGGATAGTGCAGTGCATTTGTGCTACACACACAGGCAATAAAGGAAGCACACACTCAATGACTAACTCCAGGCCAATGGCTTTTATATAGCAACAATATATTTTGTTACTTTCTTTCTAGAACCACAAGATTCAGTTTGCAGGTAAGTACATTTGTAAGTAAGTATCAAACATGCATCAACAACACTTTGTTTCAATTTGGCAAGTTAAACGGTTCTTATGAAAATAGCAAATCTGTTTTAAAAGTTGACAATGCAATTTTCAGAAATAGTTCTGGGGGCACAAAAGTTACTACAGTTTTGAGAAAAGTACAAGACCTACAGTTCCAATCTCCGGGGTTTAGGATGTCCACAGGTCGCGGTTCATGTTAACCTCAAACACCCACCACCAGCAATAAGTGGCCGGTCGGGTGCAGAGGTCAAAGATGATGCAAGATTTAAAATAGAGTCTTATGGATGTTAGAGGCACTCGGAATCAGGCCTGCTTGCAGGTAAGTACCCCTGTCTTCTGAGGAAAGACGAGGGAGGTTTAGGTGAACACTGGGGGCCACAGGTCAGCACCAAACACACACCTTTAGTGGCACAGGCGCTGCAGGGTGCAATCACCTCATCAAGCTCCCAATGCTTTTCGATAGTGAGACCCAGAGGGTCACAAACATGCTGCAGGCTAGGTCCACTTGGCTGGACAAGGAGGAGGTCCGCCAGCTGAACATTGCTGGACCCGTGGCTGGACTCCCCAAGGCCAGGGGGCTGCGGGGCAGTGGTATCTTTAGCCATTGGGAATCTTAGTCCGGTTCTTTCATGGTCACGGGGGTCCTCCGGATTTAAGCTGCAGGCTTCATCGTGTGGTCAGGAGGGGTTAACCAAGGGTGGATACTGGGTTGGAATCGCCTGAGGACCTGCTATGGACTGGTGGGCCACCTGGACATGAGCCATGAGTGTCGGGTGCAGAGTGGGCAGGACTCGTGGATCCAGGGCAGTTCTGGAGTCCTTTTCTGGAGTTTTTCTGGAAAAGGCTGCTATCCTCGGGATACCTTGGTCCTCTGGTGTGCAGGCAATCCTCTTGAGGATTTTAAGAGGTCGCTGGTCCTGCAAGATGCGTCACCTTTTTGTAGCAGGGCTTCAGAAGCTGGAGACAGGTCTATGGGGCTAGGGCCAAATCAGTTGGTGTCTTCAGTCTTCCTACTGGGGGTTAGCGTAGCAGTCCTTCTTTCTTCTTGTTGTCTTCTTGAGATCGTCAGGAATCTGACGAGCTAGGTTCGGGGGTGGGGGCCCTAAATCATGGATTTATGCGCGTAACTGGGGTTAGAGGGCAGTAGCCAGTGGCTACTGTTCCTGAGGGTTACTACACTATTCCAATGTCCACGCCATTTGGGGAGGGGGGACACAGACCTAACCTTATTGGTCCTCGGTATGGCCACGCTGTACTTGCAATGTCTAAGAATAGGCTGCAGTGGCATATTCCTCATGCAACTAGGCCCTCATCTTCGGTATAGGGCACCCTGCCATTGGGCAGTAAGGCCTGCTAGAGGGGTGACTTACCTATGCCACAGGCAGTGGTTTGTGGGCTTGGCACTCTGAGAGGGATGCCATGTCGACTTTGTCTCTCTCCCCCCCTCCCCACCCCCCCACCAACACACACAAGCTACAATGGCAGTGTGCATGTGCTTGGTAAGGGGTCCCCCAGGGTGGCATAGTACAAGCTGCAGACCTTGGGGAACTTCCCTGGTCATAGGGCCCTTGGTACCATGGGTACCTTTTACAAGGGACTCAACTGTGTGCCGATCATTGAAACAATGGTACAGTTTTGAGAAAGAACACTGGTGCTGGCGCCTGGTTAGCAGGATCTCAGCACACTTTGTCAAGTCAGCATCAATATCAGGCAAAAAGTGGTGGACAACCATGCCTAAAGGGAAACTTTGCTACAAAATGGCGATTTTAGAAAGTGGGCATTTTCTTGCCTAAACCTTTCTGTGCCTCTGCCTACTTGTGTATTCCACGTCTGGAACAGAATGACAGTTGGGCTGTTTGTGAATCTCAACTAGACAGTGACACAAAGAAAGCTGGGGTGTAGCCTGGATATCCTGTTGAGTCTCCTGGGCTAGAGTGGGGAGGAAGGAGCTGACACACCTGAAAGGGCTGTGCCTGTCCTCCCACAGTGCGGACTGCAACCCCTTGGTGTGTGTCTGTCGCCAGGCCTGGGCCAGGCAGGATCTTGTCAACAACAGAGACTTTCCTTTGAAGTTGTCCTGCTTCAAAGGCAGAAAGGGGTATAAGTAGTGGACCCAAACCCCAGACTTTCAAAACATTTCTGGATCAAGAGGGACATCTGCCAAGGGGAAGAGCTCGAGGAGGAGTACTGCCCCTTTGCTTTATGTGCTTTGCTGAGTTGGCCTGCAGTTGGTGCTTCTGCCTTAGAGAGGATAAAGGCTGGACTTTGTGGTATATTCCTGCTTGTGAAGTTTCGCCAAGGTCTTGAACTGAGCTTGCCCCCTATTAAGAAGTCTCAGGGGCAGCAAAGACTTCACCTACCAGCCTCTAGGTTCACTTGCTGTGGACTCTTAACTCACCAGGTGGAGCCTACTCCGGCTTCTGGGCCCTTGGGAGTGAAAGCTGGTGAAAAACCAAGAGAAACCAAGTGCACCGACTTTGGATGATGCCCCGAGTGATGCTGCTCCCTGACCCCGCAACACCATACTGAAGCCATGGTACCTGCTGAAGTGCGATGACCATGGCCAACATTGCAGGCCTGACACCGCAGCAGCCGCTGACGTCCCGTGACTTTGTGAGTCCAGAGTACTGTGTCACGTATGTTAATGACACCCTACTCCACCGCGGCACATGCAGCACTGTGGCATGACTGTGACAAAATGAGGTTGCCCCACTGTGTCTTGAGCCACCGGACATTGATACTGTTGTAGCGTAAGAAACCACTGCTTCGCACTGACACTGCCTCATTTCCACTGCTCCACAGCAAGGACCTGATGCTTCACACCGGTTCCTCTGCACCACAGTATCTGAACTGATGCTGCACCGGATCCAGTAACGACATGCTTCCCCGACTCTGTGCACTGGCTTATTTCCTTATTTTCACAAGGTTCTATACATGGGGGTCCATGTTACTCCGTGACACAGTCACAATGCTGTGATAACACCAACTTGAAACATTTGTGTTTCTAAGCGCTATATCGAAGTTATATCTTTGAAAATTCATAACTTTGCTTGTTTATTTTGGATTTTTTGTGGTTTTGGTCTTGTTTGATTTAGGGAAACATTACCTATTTTTCTAAACTGGTGCTGTCCATTTTGTAGTGTTTTCACTATATTACTGTGTGTTGGTACAAATACTTTATACATTGCCTCTGAGCTAAGCCTGACTGGTCTTGCCAGGCTACCAAGGGGGTGAGCAGGGGTTGTCTGAGTGTAACTCCCTTGCCCTGACTAAAGTGAGGGTCTCGTCTCGGACAGAGTGCAAACTGACTGGCAACTAGAGACCCCAGTTCTAACAGTTATCTAGAATGATAAGTTTTATCAGTGGCTTTAACACCTAGCACCAGGAGGTATCAAAGTATTATTCCTCCCTAGTTGTACAGTTTCCTAGTTATCGGTATCCCATGTTGAATGAGTTTGTCATTTTCCTTGACATTTATGCTCTCCCTTTGTTAAACTGTCAGACTATCACCTGGGACAGCTTAAAGTGGCAAAGTAAATGAAAACTTACTTGAACCCCCACTCATATCTCCAATGGCTGCTGCACCTGTAATAGAAACAAAATACAGACTTATTCTTACAGGAAACTGAATAGAGGCAGTAGACAGGAGGAAGACATTGAAAACTACAGAGCAAGAAGAGACTGACAACAGAGAAACGGAACGTGAGGACTGACGAGAAAAGAGACAGTAGAAACATTGAAACTTTTTTAAATCAGCCGGCAGAACACGAGGAGCAGTTTTCAAGCAGACACTATTTCCACTCCATCGAAACAAGCCCCAGAGAACCGAACCAACAAAACAACTCCCAATGGCAGTCTACAGCAAGGGTGAAGCACCCCGAACAAGGGACAAGAGTAGTCGTACTGCGGTATATGGTGGAATGTCCCACCGAAATCACTTCATTACCTACCACGCTCTTGCGAAGGAGTTGGAGGGAGATCAGGGAGAATGGAGAGCGTCAAGGAGAAAACTATTTATATATTAAAGCCTATAGTAGTGATTTCCAACAGAGCACGTAAATAAGTTTAGATGTAAATCCTTAATTAAAAAAATAAAGCTAGCCTCTGTAATAAATCATCGAAGAGATGTGTAGCGAACGGGAATTAATGTCCTAGTATTTGAGTTATAATTTATGTGTTACTTGTTCACAAACCTTCAGTTTGCTCAATGAAAATATACGGATCTAAAGAGTTTGTCTCATAAGGTAGATACGGATGCACAGCGCTCAGGGTGGCGAGACAGACCGCAAAGGAAGAAAGTCTGTGAGAAGACAGAAGAGAATGGAAAAACAGGGCAATACTGTAATCTACAATATAGAAGACAGGAAATAAATGAACTAAGAGAGATATAGAGAGGTGATAGTTTGGAGACCTTGAACCTTAACTGTGGGTTCTTTTCCCCACGGGTATTGGTGAGGAAGAGTTGCGACCAGACCTAGAAGAAGGAGAGAGAAAGTGCAGATAAACCACCATAACGTCAGAACCAGAGGCTAAAAATACTCCAATACTACGAATAACTATAAATGTAAAAACGTAGTTTGTGATCTATCTCTCATCTGCTACTATAAAATCTTAAATATCTATTAAAAAAATAAATAAAATGTGCTAGACACCAAAGTGGTCCGGACCCGTCTTGTGCCAAGCTCCACAGACCTATATTAAAGCTGTGGGTGAGCTAAAAATGTATTCACTGGTGTCTCCATAACACAGTATAAAAATTCGGAGGGCTGAGCAACTGACTAGATTTCTCTGTTCCATTAACATAATTCAGCGCATTAATACTGCCCCTCTGGCATCAGGGTGTCTTTGAAGAGGCCCTCTCAACCAGGTATTGGCAAGGCTGTCAGCAAGTTTCACATGGCGAGCCACTGTAATCGTAGCCTGTGCTATGGAACAGCCCATATGCATGCTGACAGGGTGTGGGCAATGGAAGTACATAGGCCTTGAGACAGCGAACCACGCGTACAACACCAAAGCGCCTTCTGGCTCCACTACCAGTGTCAATAAGGCAGTAGCAGTGATGACTGGGTCCCATAATTCTCCATGGGCTGTATATGTTACATCCTGTCTTGAAAAGTAGAGTAGAGGATGGGGCAACAGCTCTTAGCACAGCTAGAGCCTCCTGACATGCTGCAAGTGTCACTGATTGCCATTTTATTTAAAGCTGATGTATGCTCTTTCACATAAGTGTATTGTGAATTTTCTCTTTAGAACCTTTGAGTATACTTTTGCACTGAGTGGCCTTTATTAGAATTAGTGGCTGACGCTGTTTCTGCTGTGACAAGTGTATTACCTAGTCAGGTCAGTTGTCTGGTTTATGGTATACACTCTATTTTTTATTTTTTTTAATAAATGTGTCAACATTAAGGTCTATTAAACCATACACCAGAGAGATTGCTGTACAGTGTGCATTCTGAAATGTAATTATTTTAAGGTGCTCTAAAACATGAATGTCACAGAAAAGAGACACTTTTGACTAGTAGCTGTTACCTTCTAGGTCATTGGTGTTTGGACCAGCCTTGCCATAGCATAGGTAACCAAACTCTAGACATGCACACTGGTGTCAACCCCTGAAAAGTTTCTAAATGTTTGTGCACTGGGAATTGTGCAACCTTAGCCTTGGAGTAGCACCTGTTCAAAATGAAGGGGGCCTCCAGAGAGAATAAGGCATCTCCTCAACTGGCAATGAGTAAATGTTAACACGTTAAACGAGCATTTGTAATGTGGTCTTTAAGAGTAATGAAGCACACTTTTTTTTTTTCTTTTTCTTTTTCTTTTTCTCTCCACTATACCTGTGCAAGGCTCGTGCTGGTGGGATTTACCTAAACTGCATGGAGGCACCACTGCAACAGATCCAGGTCTAGAGAAAGGTGCGCTGCATAATGGAGCCCCCCGACCCCCAACTCCCATGCCTCTGACGCAACTGATAGGACTAAGGTGTTAAACTGGGTTTAATAGGACTACAATAGCACAGTTCCTGAACTTACCAAAACAAGTTTTTGATATAAATTCAATTAGACACCACTCAAAAGGCAGTCCGAGTTCCTATCATGTGCACGCAGGAACCTTGGGGATAATGGGAGACAATGGCTACCCGTAGCCTCGGATATACACCCAGATTATTAATGATAGGCACTAGAAGCTCCCCTGGAGCACCCTGAAAACTTACCATCTGGCCGAAACTCAAGGAACTTGTGACCGAACTTTCCCTTGTGCCCCACCTATTATTGTAGGTAGAAGTCGCTCCCCATAGCCACCACTCTCAGACTCGCAAGTGGAGCAGCCACGCCAGCAGAGCACGCAAGGACAACTGGCACAGCATGGTGATGTCAGAGAGTCCAATCTTCAGCACATAAAGAAGGGGAAATATGTTCGAAAGACGACAAATGGTACACATTGACAATAGGAAAGTAAAAAAAAAAAAATGTCCATACTTCACTTGCAAAACCATTCAAATATTTTTTAACAGCAGTGTTACAGCATCATAATGTAAAATGTGCATGCATCTAAAAAATTCAATTGTTTGAGGCTGGTGACAGATTTGATTGAATAAACATATTAAAGGTGTACATTATGAGCTACAGTAGAAACATCAGTGACTGAAAAATCCTTGTTGCAAAACAGAAAAGGGAAGCTTCCTTAAACACAAGCAGGAAACGAGGGTAAAAAAGTCCCCTAAAGAACAGAATAAACAGTACAAAGGGTAATTACACAGATTTTGGTCCCTGCTCCCAAAAAGAAAAAGGAGGGACGAACGTGCATGAATGACCACTAGCAAGGAAGGATTTTAATGGATACTGAAACTAACAAATGAAATAGTTTTAAGCCCACAGTATAAGTATACTTAAAAGTATACAAGAGGTCGCACGCTTATACTCGACCTAAAAAGTGAGAGAAAGCTGGGAGGCTTGCTTGCATGCACCTCCGTCTCTGCCTGAACCACTGGATGCCTTCCTGAAACTGCTTTCTTCACTCTTCAGGATCCCCTATGCAGTATTCTTAGGACACTGTATGATGAAAAGTTTAAATCTCCAGTCTAGTTCACTGCACAGCTTTGGGGGCTTCACACACCACTGAAGGGGGCGGGTCCCTCCGACAATGGAAGTTCTGAAAATACAAGTCAGTGCAGTGACTCCTCACCTACTCAGCCGGCCTCTCTGCACGCGCAGAAGCTGTTTTTTTTTATTTCTGTTTTTGGGTCAGCTAAGGTAGTTGGTCCACCAAAGGAATGCTGAGTGTGCCCCTTTCCCCCCCGGTCTCATGGGCTGTGGGGGTCTTTTTTACACCCGTGAGTGCCGCAATTTTTAATCCAATCAGCGGTTTGAGGAGCCAGAAAGACTACATCAGAGTTATCTTTGTCATGGGATACCTATTATTTTCTTGGTAATTGAGGAGGGATTTTATGTATCAAGACACTTTAGGATATCCGCAATGTTATAACACTTGTTTTCCAGCACAGATACGTCCTGACAGTTTGTCGTCTTCCAGTGGCGTCCCCTCCAGGTGGGCAGAGAAGCGTCACCCTGCTTAGAAAAATGCCCCAAGGACAGAAAAATAAAATGGTAATAAACTCTGTTTATTACCATTTTATTTTTCAGCACCCAGTCCTGAACCGAGTGTCAGGACGGGGCGTGGCAATTGCTGCCGAGTGGCAACAGGGAGCTGTGCACTTGTTTAAAGTGCACCTAGCCCTTTGGCCAGCCTTGTTGCGATGGCTAGCCAGACGCGCACTTTAAATATCTCTAACCCAGCTATCTTAACACAGATGGGTTAGAGAAAGTACAGGCCTCCAGTGCTCTGGTGAATGCGGAGAGAGCCCACTCCCACCAATCCTGACGCTGCTTTAATGCTGGTTACCAGCATGAAAGTAGTACCAGGATTGGCTACTGCAGTTTCCTGAGTCCTGTCACGCATTGGGCCCAGGAGAGAAGGAGACGTTGAGAGGAGGACGTCCGTCCAAAGGTCGTTTTATTTTTTCTTTATTTTAGCTTTTATTAATATTGTACCCCCTCCCTGATGCCCCCCCAATGTAAGTAAGAGCCAGCCACTTCTGTAGTCTTCGCTGTCAGATCGATTCTCCTACACCCAGGGATGTTTTCCCCTCCTGGAAATGCAATCATAAATGGATAGTCATTATGCAGCTCTCATTAAACTTCACACACAATCTTCAGACCTAGGAGGTAGAACATTGATATTTTGACTTTATTTTCCTTAAGAAACCCTTCCACAGCCCCTCCTACTTCTCTCCCTGCATCCACGTGCCTCTCTTAAACCTACAAATACAACATGATTCTTCCCTGCGCTTCTCGTTCTGTGAAATAACCTATTTTACACCTATGCGAACAATTCCACCATTTGCTTGGCCCAAAACTGATTAGTTGGTTAACAAGGGATTACACCCTACTGCTTTTCATCATATCTTCATATAAAATAATCAAACCTAAATCTCAAGTTGAAATAACCATTAGGTTTCTGGAAATGACTGGAATTTAAAACCTTTCTGTTGAACAGATACATATATTTAAATCTGGAAACAAACTGTTGTTAAATAGTTACACTTGTGTTCAGTTTTCTTATATTTTGTTCAATGGAGGACTGCTGCCACCTTGGGTCTAGACAATAAATTGCATGTGAAGTTGTTAATTCCTAGAAATGATGTACTGTTTATTACCTTGGGTCTCCAACCTTTTCTATAAAGAGAGCTACTTCTGCTCAAGGAAAAACATTCAGAGATGCTAGCAAATGTTATCACTGTACAATAAGACCATATCGTTAAACAGGACACTAGTTACTACCCGAACATTTCAGGTAGACTTTCCAGCAGAAATGTCAGGAAAGGTACTAAGAGAAATGCCTTCACTTGAAATGAAGTACCAGCCAAGGATGCACTCACCTTATAGTACAAAAGACATAACTACAACAATAGGTCTCCGCAACTCAGCTTGAATTATTCACCTATCTGTTGTAAATACATGTTGGAGATGTATTCATCAGTATATCTTTCTGATAATAAGCTTTTTTTTAAATAAAAAACCTCTTCTGAATTGGCAAACAAAGCTTTGCTCCACATTTGGTAGTGTATCTTTGGGGGTCTGGGAATATGGCTGTGACTTCCCCCTCATTTATTAGAGCGGAATTAATTCTCTCAGCTAATACATTTTAACACCTGTCATTTTTCAGTCAAGTATCCAACTCCCTGTGATTCTGGATATCGCAATTTCAGCTTGACAGTCTGGAAGCTGTGCCCGTTGTGTATGTGTATATATGTTTATATATATATATGTGTATATATATATATATATAAACACACACACCACTCCCCCCAGTGGCGGTCTCCACTAGGTAGATACAGTTAGGTTTTGCTTTTCCATAGGAATAGCTTTTTTGTGTGTTGCTAATAACTTTGGCACTGTTTGACGATTCTCTGCAAAACGTTCCAAAAAAGTGCTACTTTTTGACTAGCTTGTGCATGGCAAATTTTGGGGTGATCTGTCAAGTGAGAACTGAGAAAAAAGGGGGTCCCAAAACTCAAAATCCCCATGCATTTTCCATAGACTTCTTTAAGATCGGCTACGGCAAAAAGCGCTGAACGGAATTACTCCAAATTCGGCAGGAAGGTAAATCTTGGTCCACTTGGTATTTGGTGTAAATCTATTCAGTAGTTTTTGAGAAAAAACAAAATATAGATATTTGAGCGGCTGGGCCAGTGAGAGTCTTGAAACTCTTGTCGGAGCGCCAATTTAAAAATGGAGCTTTCTGATTGGCCAGGGAGATTTATTTCCCTTGGGCCATCTAGCTTTCTTGGGAGTCTGGTTTGCGTGTGAGCAAGCACTCTGTTGGCTGCTTGCAACTTAAGAAAAATGTTGCTAGCAGCCATTACAGGAGTCGGAGGAAAAATAATATAAGGTCCTGAGTAGGTATACCCTGGCCCCCCTAGGCCCCATGGCCTACTTAAATATTCAACTCAAAGGTACAGCTCAGGCCGCACATAAAACCAAGGAAAACAAAGATAAGGGTAAGAGATTCAGGAAATGTTTAAAAAAGATTGTCAGAGGCAATTGGACTTTTTTTTTAAGTAAAAAAAAACTGCTATTTTGTGTGTAAGTATTAAGTATGATTGAGGGAATTTTTATGTGCATCAGTGAAATTTGCAAAGTTCAAGAACTTCACATTGCACGAAAGTTCTTGAAATTTTGCAGTGTGCAATTGTGTGAACTTTTTTTTTTTTTTTTTTTTTTTTACCCGAGCAAACACTGAGCAAGGTTAAAAAAATAAATAAAAAACTCCTTGCAAGGTACCCCAGGGAGACAGATTTGCACTTGAACCTGCCTCCTGCTCGTATCTTACAGGACTTTTTACTCAAGTTATGCACTTGGGTAAAAAAGTGATCCGCGTCACAGTGTGCTTCAAAACCTTAGTTTTAGAAAATTTTCATGGAATTTCTCTAAATTTCAAAAGAAATAATAACGGGATTTTCCACACCCCTTGTAAGAATATCTATTGTGTGGTTTGTTTTTGGATGATTGTGTGCTTGAAATGTATACTAGTGCAGCGCTGTGGTTTGGTTAACCTCCTGATTATAATCATGGCTTCCTCATTAGACCGCACTGTCTGTTCCTTGGAAGCCCCTTTTATTTGCATGTGTTTCAGTTGCTTCATATGAAAGCATTTGGGCTGCTTAGAAACAGACTGGTAAGCAGCACATTTACATTCTCAGAGAGGCCAAGGACTGCAGTTTGGGGCATCTCAAACCTTGTGGCATTCCACACTTTTACGTTACTAAACAGGTATGAAGCACGCTGGTGGGCAATGTGGGGGTGATAATACGTTTCAGGCTTATCAAAGGGAATGTTAAAATGTTTTCAAATGGACGTCATCCATAGTTCTCAGTTTTTCCATATATAGTTTTAATAGGACAGCATCTGGATAAATCAGCAGCACTATTATACTTGCATTGCCAAAGAACCAGTATTTCTTAGCAGGGACAGTGGCATAATTTATCATCTGAACTTTGATAGAACTAACAGTACAGTACCAGCACTTCTGGACACTCCTGGGATTGCACTCTGTACTGACGGTGAAGAGGTGGTAGGAGCAATAGGGGTGAGAGGGAAGGCTTGAAGAACCCTGTTCAAAGGGCCATGGGGCAAGCAGGGGTTACAGGACACACCCATGGGGACTGAGGCTTTTTACTCCTGATGTCCCGGGCACTGACCTACTAAGGATCCTGAGCAACTTGACCAAGTACCCCTTCAATACTTGATTCTCAGTGGTAGAGCAGGTGGAACAGTTCAAGGCTTCTTAGGGTGGGAGGAAGATGCAGGGGGGCGGTGAACACAGGCCCACAACTGAAAATACAAACAGCAGCAATGAAATATTGTCAAGTCAAATACTTACCTTTATGAAATAAGGATTAAACTTATACTGCTGTAAAATGCAACATTCATAAAATACACAAAGTTCCCTGAAGTCAGGGCTCTAGATTTCATAGGCGGGTCTCTGAGTCCCACTCTCCTCAAGCTAGCAGTAGTGGTTATTCCCCATTCACTTTTGGTGACATTCAGGTTAAGCCCCACTAGTAGTTTTAGTCTCAGGAGGCCCACTCTCATTCTTAAAGTAGATGGTGTTCCAGCACCAAAGCACTTTCTAGCAAACAAGTTCCCCTGGACCATCCAGCCCGAAATCTGTCATATCCCCATCTGCACAACTGGAGGGACTGGAGTATCTGAGCATATACCCCCTTCAAGGGCGCTCTGGCTGTAGCTGATGCCTCCGGTAAGTCTTTCACATGTGTCGGTGGTGGGATGTGGTCAGCTGTTAACACGGTCCTGCAACAGCTTCAGGGTTTTCGATGCGCCTCCACTGCTGAGTTCTTCAGTTACTCCCACAGGTGAGTGGGTTGACGATCATGGGACTAGTCCTCAGTCACGGCTCATGTTCGCTATGATCTCCATAGCAGCTTAGTTTCTTTTTTGATGGTCTTGACCAGCCCACACTTCTTGCTTGGGTGGCCCCCCTGGCACATGGGGTCACGTTCCTCCTCTGCACATGGGTTCCTAACTGATTGGCACCGCAGCCGTTTCTCAGCAGCCCTGACCTAGCATACAGAGTGACCAACCTGAAATCGCAACTGGCCATGGCTCAATTGGCACGGCAGCACTCTTAATGATGGCCCCACCTAGCATACGGGATCAACAACTTGATACCACACATAGGCTGTGACCGAATCATCATGGCAGCAGTCTTCACAGTGGCTCCACCTCGCATACAAAGTCACCAATGTATATTGTACACTAGCACGGACGTTCTGTGGAGCAACAGTTATGGCTCACTCCATGGCAGCCCTCCTATGGCAAGCGAGGGTCTTCGACTTTTACGTGCCCACAGGTAATGATTTGATTGGTGCACCAGTCATCTTCTCGCACCCCTGTTCGAGGATCCACTTGCCAGCATTCACCCACTGAACCTTGCACTTTTCTACACTCTTCTTTCTCACAGGGCACTCTGTTTTTCGCAAGCAGACAGGTGTTGGTACTGCAGGCTCCAGGGCAGGTGGTCTTGGATTCTCTGGGTGATGCCTCCTCACCCATGCGACGCTAGAAGGTCATGGCTCCTAGTCCTGGTCACAGGCAGACGTCTTGCAGAGTTTCTCCTCCTTGCACTGCCTGACTGGCTGCTTCACAGTTGACCATTTTGGGGACCTCAAGCTCCCCTTCTTACATTTGGAGCCTAGAAATTTATGTTGGGGTCCTGCTTCCTTTTGTACCTTCTTCTCTGTACCCTTTTGCTTCAAGAAGCAGTCTATCACAGCAGGAGAGACTCCAGATCTGATAGTCCCACAACACAGACCATTGGAGAGACTAGAAGTTCCCACCTGGAGTAAGCCACAGTGACTTGTATCAATAGGTTACCCCAGGGCCTACTTCTTATTATTCTCTTATTAGCCCAATCTCCTTCCAGTGATGTGCCCAGGCCTCTTCCCAGTGTCCTTTCTGTGAATGAAAGAGCACCTTTTGAAGCGTACTGAAGAGCCTGGCTCGCCTTTCCTACAGTGTGTCCCATCCAGCTTACACAAATCTGGCAGAGGATTCCTCTACCTCCTTTCTCATGTTTCTCCATTCAGCCCTGGGTCTCCCAAAATGGATCCAAGAGTCCTTCATGTATTGTACTAGTCACAGGCACACATACTCCCAGCACATGCATATAGCATACATGCACTGCACAGTACTGGTTTATCTCTGGCAACTGTGGGTGTGGCGAACACTGGAAGGTCAAAATTACTATTCTAAATCTAATCCTAGAATATCTGGGGAAATAGCAACTTTCCCCCAAGTATTCCAGGAGGCTTATTTAGTATTCCAACTCCAGTCTTAAAATATTTTGGTTAAAGTTATACATTCCAAATATTTTTTTAGGAATGGTTTGAAAAGTAGTAATTGTGAATGGCAGAAAGTGCTGCCTTGAGGGTGCAACATAGTGCAAAAACTAGGAATACCGTTATCCCTGTTTTGCCCCATTCACATGTGTATATAGTACACCCAACGCACGTATATCCCACACACACTGTGCAGCTCTGTTACATGCAACCGGTGTAGGCCAAGGGTGAGCTAAGCACATGTCATGGAACTTTAAATGAGTGGGCTGGCAGGCCTCACGCCTGTGATAAAAGTAAAAGCCCTGTTCACTCCTACTGATCACCACACACTATGCAACCACCCCTGAGCTTGTGCTGCTTAGCTCCTGGCAAAAGCATCAGGCTTTGACCACTGGGGTTAGTGCTTTGGGCACACCTCATGGCCCAAAAAGACCACTGTCTGTGAGACAAGCCTATTGAATGGAACACACCCATGATCCGTGTTTACCCATGACAACAAAAATCACCTTTGGGGATGGAAACATCATTACAGTTGGGACACTCAAGGCAGGGATGCACATCCATAACCATGCAAGGTACTTTTCCGTCCCAACAAAGGCACACACAAAGCATTGTTGGTCTGTAGTCACACAGCTCGTCTTGTCAGAGCGTGGTTCCCTTGGATTCTCTGCAGTCTCTCATGAGTGACAGCTTTTTTAATGCTAAACAGAGCACAAGACTATTGTTACTTTCTGGTCTCACAACTGAAAATGCACACAGTTTTTCACTTACATGGATTTCTCATGAATTGAAACATTGTACAGGAAATGAGGCATAAGATTTACTCTAGTACCTGATGCACTATGGTAACAATTCAACATATCAGTGGTACTGTACCTTTGTGTTGTTAGAGCCAAAAGAATGTCATGAGACTGGTCTTGTTCTTATATCCTGTAGATGTTATTAATGCTTCATAACTTGACGCAGTGAATAGCAAGAAAGGATCTTCAAATTCTGAAGTAGATTCTAGAATCATGAGCTCTTGAAATACTGCAGTGGATCCTCAAATCCTGCTGTAGCCTGCCTCTCATGTGGGGTATGTCTTGACAGTTTTTGCAATGAGCAACTGATTTTTTTTGCTTAATTCTGTTGTTTGTCTTTTAATATTCTACACAAATACAGATATGTCAAGGACATAGTACATAATAACAGTATGTCTTATCGAAAGTGTTATATACATTAGCTTGAGTATGAAAAGCTGAGCAGTTTGTCATCCTTAATTGGGGACAGAAGCATGATATGTCTCACATGAAATGAACGCAAGCTGGATATAAGCAATAAAAATAAGAGAACACACGTGTGGTACACAATCAGAGGTACAGTAACATTTATTACAAAGGTCAGCAAAGAAAGAGATATATTGCACACATGTCAACATTGCAAAGTATACATTGTACAAAACTTGAGGGTCCCATGCGGGACAACTAGAATCAAGAAGGGAAGGTAATATTAACTGTCATGCTAACCCTATCTATGCTGTGCATTACCCAAGGTCAACAAAGTAGTGATCCGTTTGGGTCAGCCCGATAGCAGAAACAGTATCAAGTTTTAAGCATGTTTTAGGCAAATGGTCTCCTCTGTGGGCAGGGCATGGTGGGTCAAAGCAGAAGACAGTACAATTTAGGTCTCTACGCTACTCCCATCAATGCAGGAAGCATCAGGTGTATCTGTGTGAAAGTCTGCCTTTATGGCATCCCAACTACTGACCATTGGGTGTCTATGTAATTCCATGGCATCTTCCCTGTGTAAGGCCACACTCTCAGCTTGTGCCCAATTTGCAAATGACTGTAACCAGGCTTTAAGATCAAAAGGGTCAGGCGACTTCCATCTGTGAGTGATTAGACGTTTAGCCAATATCAAACCCAAGTCCATTAAACTGGATGTGACTTTATATTTTTTGCTTCTATGGTATAGGCCCAATATACATACAATCCACATATTGGTTATTGCTCTGTCAGTACATTGTATGAGGTGACGTGTTGTACCATTCCAATAGCCTAACAGACAGGCCCAAAGCATATGTAAGATATCTGTGTTTACAAGCTCAGAGCGGGGGAAGGCAGCGCTTGTGCTGTGAAAGAATCTGTTTGGTAGAAGGGGGTAAGGAAGGCCCTGTGTACAATATATAACTGAATCAAATGGAACCCTGCATTCCATGGTATGTGAATAGAACTCTCCAATAATGCAGACCATTCTGTGTCAAAGCAGGGATGATTTAGATTCACCTCCCATCGTTCGTGTAAAAATGTGAATGGTGGTTGTGTGTGTGAGCTCAGAGATGCAGCCAACCAGTACATTGTGTCTTCCCGGGCCTAAGATGTGGAGGTACTATATATTTAGATGCATAGGAAGCTCAACAGATATATCTCCCCATCCTAGTGCTCCAATTAGTGTGTGCAGAAGAAATTGCCCGGGGGTAGACTGACTTCCTCTATCAATGTCTCGTATGGCAGAAGTGTTTCATCCCTATAGAGATCGCCCGTCAATTGGATTCCCGCTGTGAGCTATATGGATAGTTCTGATGCAGTGGTAAAATAACGCCCTCTTGTTGTGCGCATGAGAGCTAGAGCTGTAGGGTAAGGCATATTAGATTTTGTGACTAGTAGCAGGGCCTGGTGTGGTTGTGGGGGTCGAGTGCATGGATAAACATCCGAAAGATACTATCCTGGCTCCAGGATAGCATTAAGCTGCAATGCGGAAAGCCATCTCGCAACTCCCTGAGCTGGATGCTAAATAATAATGTTTGAAGTTTGGAATCGCTAGCCCTCCCTGATCTGTTGGCTGTTATAGCTTGCGGAGTGCTATTCAGACACTGGAGGTTTTCCATACAAAGTTCCTAACTATTCCTTCAGATGAGCGGAAGAATGAGGCACAGGTATAAAGGGGCGGATTAACAAAATAATAAAGTAACTGGGGAAGCACCACCATCTTGAATGAAGCTACTCTGTCTACCACAGATAAAGGTAAAGTCTGTCAGAAGGACATCTGAGCAAGCAGTGAGGTGAAAGCATGCATCAAGTTACTGTCTAGTAGATCTGTAGATGAATGGTAGATTTTCAGTTCCAAATAGCTGAATGTGTGAGGCTGCCAGGTTAAGAAGGGTGCAGATGAGTCTATTCAAAGGTTTGGAGCATGCGAGGGGAACAGGAAGAGGCAGGATTTTGCCCAATTAACCATGAGTCCTGATAGAGCAGCAAACTGGTGAACAGCCTGCATGATTGACTCAGGACGATATTTATCGCAAATAGATGAGATAATCATCAGCATAGAGAAAGATTGAGTGGATGCCATCCCCAAGGAGTATGCCCCGATTGTGGTGTTTACTGCCAGAGGCTCCACCATCTGTGAGAAGAGTTGTGGAAAAAGTGGGCACCCCAACACGTGCCTTGGACTATGGGGATAGGATGAGAGACAAGGGAGCCTGTCTTCACTCTGACCAATGGAAGTATATATAGTAGATGAATTAATTAAAAAAATCTATCACCAAAACCATAATGAGGCAACACTGTGAACAAGTAGGACAATTCCAGAGAGTTGAATCCTTTGCAGTGGAGGCGATGACCAATCTAGGATTGTGTCAAGCACACTGTAGAAGCCCCACAGCGCAACAGCCACGGCACAATGCTCCAGCGTGAGAGGACCTGAGAGAGCGGGTGCAGAAATACTCCTTGTTCTGCATTGGGGGCACATATGCTACCCAGTATGATATGACGACCATCTAGCTTACCCTTTATAAGAGCATATCTGCCCTCAAGATCTGTGACCACCTTGTCTGGTGTGAATGTGGTGCCTAGCTTATCCCAAAGGAGCACCCAACAGGTATATGAGGAGAAATCAGTGTCAAAAATGTGTCAGCAGCATCATCTCTGTAACCTAGCAGCTTCCTGATGTGTTAAATGTGATTCCTGCAGGAAAGCAATATTGATAGTATGCTGGCAAAGGTAAGAGTAAATAGCACATCTTCGCCTCGGGGTATGGATGCTACGAGCATTCCATGTTAATTCATTAATAGACATCATATTGATGATAAAGGGTGTAATAATGATGACCTACAAGCGGTAGGAGCTACCCTATACGTGCACGCGAGGGTGCGGTCGCAGCAATGTTAAGGGTGGGAGCGAGCAGGTTGTGTAGAATGTGTAACATAAAATAATGTAACATATCGATGAAAACAGAAACAATGGATACCATGTGAGCAATGCACCAACTGAGTGCTCACCCAAACCAATCAGTAACAGGCATTTAGGAGTTCTGCGAGAGTCCCTTGTGAGGGGGGAGCAGCAGCACAAGTGGTAACCAAACCCAAGTTTTCATAAAATGAAAAGCTTTAATATTACAGAAATCGCAACATCAGTGAGGAGGAAGAGTTCCAATTCAATGCATAGATCATATAATAATGGCAGGAGAGTCAACAGAGAACCAGTCCAATAAGTTCCTGTGGATTGAAGAAACAATGTTATGTATGCAGTAGCTTTACATTACACTTTGTGGATAATCAACTGATATAACAAGAGCGATTGTTGAGTTATATGATATTATTGGCAGTTTGTGGGGGTCACCTCTGGCAGAGACCCCAATTCTACATGGGAGGGCCAAGGCATGGCAGAACTTTCATTGCTGGAAGAGCGGAGCAGCTCATCTTCAGGACTAGATTGTCATGTTCCATCAGTAATGGTCGCCGAATGTTGCAGAGCTCGGCAGTGCTCTATGATGATCTGTTCCAGGTCTGGAGCTACCTTAGGTGCAGAGGGTCGGTCTGTCCCAAATCGACAGCGGTGATGGCGGCCCCCGGGTCTTTCGAGAGTCATCGATGTATCAGATTGGGAAAGTCTGTTAGTATGTGGGCTATGTGTTTCCAGCTAGCGCCCATTTCTTCAGAGTCAGAGAAATGTGTGGTGTCCCCTGTAACGACACAAAGGTGTGCTGGGAAGAGAAGTGAATATTTCAAGTCTAGCTCACTGAGTCACTTTTTTACTGCCATAAACTAGCTTCGCTGTTACTGGATTGTGATTGTATAATCAGGAAAGAACATAATATGAGCATTATCCACCTTGGTCTTTAAGAGTTTCCTGGTTTCATGCAGTATCAAGTCTCGTTAGAGAAAATACAGGAGTCTTAATCCCATTGGGTGGGGGTTGGACCTGGGTGGGGGTCTTCTGGCAGGAGCACGGTGTGCCCGTTCAATAGAGAAGTATTGTGATAGCACTTGTGGAGGAAGCAATTCCTGCAGCCATTGTTCCATGCATTGCACTGCACCGTGATCCTCTGTCCTTAGGGAGGACCACTATGCGGATGTTATACCTCCTGAACCCTCCCTCTGCATCTTCAGCTCTCTGCTCCAGGACGCTGATGCACTCTTGCAGCATTTGCAGAGAGGAGGCCATGTCTCTAGATTTATGTCTGTGAGGGTCTGTTCTGCCACTGCGACTCTGTCAACATGCTTGCGGTGGGCAGTGTGTAATAATGTAAAATCGGTGGCCACACTGTCAGTCTTGGCTTTCAAGGATGTTCGGGAGCGCTCAAGAGCAGTCAAGACAGTGTCTAGTTTATCGTCTATGGACATTGGAGCAAGAGCACATTCCATTAAAAGCCTTCTGTGGTGGATGCAGTAGATGCCGGCGGAGGGTTCACTGGTGTTCTCTGAATATTATTCTCTGAAGAGCCCATTGTTGGTGAGTGTGACCAGGGAGTTCATGGCATGATCAGTACCCTCAGTGGTGCCTTAGAATGGTCATGGATGGTAAAGTAGTTGATACCAGTGGCAGAGTTTATCCCCTGGCCGTGGTAATGCTATACAAATCACTCAGTGCGGAGTCGGAGAGTTTGCATACAAGTGGCCAACTAGAGTTCATGTAGGTCACTTCATGTTGGCAGGTATGATTGGATGAGGTTTAGTAGATATGCAGAACTGGTCGTGAACAAGAGCAGATGTGAAGGGCCCAAACAAAGGTTAGTATATCAGCAGGTAGAGCAAGGGGAGAGCCAAGCCCATGAGCGTGATGTTGGTGACTAGCTTTGGGATGGCTGGCCTGGATGGATGGAAGAGGTGGTTAACAGCAGGAGTGGTGTCCAGCTCAGTCCCCAGAAGCAGCTGTGCAATTGTAATGGTGTAATACTCAAGCAAGTAGAAGTTAGTGAGACTGAATGGGTGCTGTAAGTGCAGTCATAAGTGGGTTTTGCCTTTATATTGCTGTGACACCACCTATGGATAGAACCAGGCCTAATTTGTTTACCAGGTCTACTCCTTTGCTCCTGTGTCCGCTCTGAGTTGTATAGATTAGGGGTCAACTTTGAAGGGCAAAAGAAGGTCGGTGGTATTTAGGCCTGAGACAAGAACACACCTCACATGTGACGATTGTGTGTCAATGGCATGGCCTAGACCCCATGTGGCCTTCGTGCTTCACCAGTCTCACTCTGGACAAAATGTAGGTATTGTGGCAGGGACAGCGTGTCAAGATCAGAGCCAAAGTCACTTAGCACAGCCGGGAGCACCCTGTTAGGGTTTGTACACAGCAAAGAGCATGTCCTCTCTCACTGCACTAGTGGGTTCTGTAATAGCTCCCTTTTAAACTTACTATTGAAAGCCTTTCTTGTTATCTCACCTTCCCCCCCCCCCCAGGCTTCTGTGTATGTTGTTTAATGTGCTGTTTTGTTTACACATTGGGCCTTGCTTTTGCCAAGGCTTCTTTAAAACACTCCTCCCTAGGCCATGTGTTAATCCAACTCATTTGCATAATAACTGAAACTCTGCACACCTTTCAAGAACATGTGCAGCATGTGAGGACCACACCCAGCTCTTCAAACCACACCCAGCTCTGCACACCTTCCAAGAACATGTGCAGCATGTGAGGACCACACCCAGCCCTTCAAACCACACCCAGCTCTTCGAACCACACCCAGCCCTGTCTATAAAAGGCATCCCCCGAGCCTCACCCAGTGCTTGTGCTCGTCTACCTCCCGCTTACCTGAGAACAGATCCCTCGGCGCTGGCACTCCTGCTCTTTACAGACTTTCTTTGACTTCAATGGGCGCAGCTGCTGGCTCTTCCTTCTTCCGGTTTCCGGTTCCTCCTTGCCTCAGCCTCTCTCCTACGAGTAACCTGCAAAAGAGAAAGAAGACAAGGTTAGACTGATCAGTATCTCTTGCCAGCAACAAGTAAGTGCAAAACTTTTTTTTACCTGAGGGAACTTTGACGGCAATTTCTGGATTCGTGTATAGACAGTTTGAGGCGAAGTGCCTTCCACGAGCATTGTGATTCAGGCTCTTTGTTGCAGGAGTATTTTGCGGAACTTTGTGAAGGGGACATTGTTTTTTTTTCATGGAACTTTTGGGAATCGAACAGTGGAAACCATTGACAGCAAGGCAAACAGTAAATCAAGGACTTGCACAAATTACATGCTGTATTTTGATGTAAAAGTACAGTATTTGTTTTATAAAAGATTCTGGAAATATGGGAAAAGTGAGTCTGCTATTGGGAATTTAGGCTTTAGTTATATTATGATGAATGTTTGATATTGGTAATTCTGATAACGGTATTTGTTTAATGTTTTAGAAGCTTTACAGTAATAAGAAAACACATCCCAGAGCAGTAACACATTCCAAACCTGGAAACTAGAGACCAGGATCCAAGAGGTACTTTTAGAAGAGAATTTCTAATAAATAAAGGGATAGTCAGGAACCCATTTAGGAATAGGTTGCACTTATCTGTTCTTTGTTTATGTTTCATTAGGCACCAGTTTCTACAGAAGTCAGAAAGGGCCGCAGATTTGTGCAGCACTTCAACAGTGGAAACGCAAGAACGGTGTTGTCTCTCTTTTTTATTTTATCCACTTCCCCCCTTCCCTTGAGCTTCTGTTCTTAGTGCACTGTTTTAAAAACTAGTGTGCTGGAACAAGCAGTTTCAGGGTGGGGTCGGATTGTCTTCAACCTCCATCAGAACTGAACAAGAACTCAGGTGAGCTGGGCTTTGACACACCCAGACTAGGTTTATGGCAGCTCAAGCCTAAACCTGTTGTGACCCCTGGGCCCTCTCACGTCCTATGTAGCAGCAGAGTTGCAGTAGCGTGACCACATTTCAGGCCCCCAGCTCACCTGTGCCAGGCACACGAGTCTGGTCTCTGCATGAAATGCCCCCAGACATGATCATAGCGGCCTCCGCTTGGGCAAAAATCAATGGAGGCTCTATTGCTCCGGTAGCACCATGTGACACGCTTCAGTAGCTTCGCCTTGTTAGTGCAAAGCGTCAAGATGCAGCATCAAGTGGGTCAGTGCGGACCACACCGGGCCAAGAAGGAAATTTCAGGCGATCTTGGTCTGAACCACCCCCCATGTCAGCAGGTGTCACCTGCAAGTCCATGAGAGCGTGGGCCGTGACTAGGTGTAGGAGGCTGGCCTGGCTTGTAGTCGGTACCAGAGGTACTTACACCTTGTGCCAGGTCCAGTTATCCCTTATTAGTGTAGAAGAGGTGTTTCTAGCAGCTTAGGCTGATAGAAGGTAGCTATGGCAAAGCAGCTTAGGCTGAACTAGGAGACATGTAAAGCTCTTACTATACCACTTATACCATATGCACAATAGCATAAGAAAACACAATACACAGAGTTACTAAAAATAAAGGTACTTTATTTTTATGAATATATACCAAAAGTATCTCAGTGAGTGCCCTCAGTAAGACGGTAATATATATACACATATATATACACAAGTTATATGTACACAAACCAACATTAGGTAAGTAATAGCAAGAAAAGTAATGCAAACAGTGTAGAATTACCATAGATTGCAATAGGAGCACATAGGTATAGGGGCAACACAAACCATATACTCCAAAAGTGGAATGCGAACCACGAATGGACCCCAGACCTATGTAAGCTTGTAGAGGGTTGCATAGGGTTGCTGGGACTGTAAGAAAACAGTGAGGGTTAGAAAAATACCCCCCCTAACACCCTGAAAAGTAGGAGTAAAGTGCACCTACTACCCTCAGAGAGCACAGAAGTCATGATAGGGGGATTCTGCAGGAAGAACAAACACCAGCGGTGCACTGACAATGGACTTCCGGACCTGAGTACCTGTAAGACAAGGGGACCAAGTCCAATAGTTGCAACAGTATCCGGGGGGGCAGGAGCCCAGGAAGCTTGGAGTTCTGCAAGAAAGAAGAGGACTAGGGACTTCTCCTTTGGAAGTCTGATGTCCCACGTCGCGATGAAGCTTGCAGAGGTGTTCCCACGCAGAAAGACCACAAACAAGCCTTGCTAGCTGCAAGGGTCGCAGTAGAGGTTTTTTGGTGCTGCTGTTGTCCAGGATGTCGCCTTTTGGAGGACGAGACAGAGGGGGCGCTCAGCAACTCAGAGAGCCCTCACAGAAGCAGGCAGCACCCGCAGAAGTACCCCAACAGGCACTTGGAAGAAGAGTGAACCGGAGTCCACGAGAAGTTACAAAAGGGAGTCCCACGACGCCAGAGGACAACTCAGAAGGTTGTGCACTGTAGGACGGAGTGCTGGGGACCCAGGCTTGGCTGTGCACAAAGGAAATCCTGGAAGAGTGCACAGGAGCCGGAGCAGCTGCAAATCATGCGGTACACAGCTTTGCAGTCTAGTGTGGGGAGGCAAGGACTTACCTCCACCAAACTTGGACTGAAGAGTCACTGGACTGTGGGAGTCACTTGGACAGAGTTGCTGTGTTCCAGGGACCACGCTCGTCATGCTGAGAGGGGTCCCAGAGGACCAGTGATGCAGTCTTTTGGTGCCTGCGTTAGCAGGGGGAAGATTCCGTCGACACACAGGAGATTTCTTTGGAGCTTCTGGTGCAGAGTGAAGGCAGGCTACCTCCAGAGCATGCACCACCTGGAAACAGTCGAGAAAGCTGGCAGGATTAGGCGCTACAATGTTGCCGGTAGTCGTCTTGCTACTTTGTTGCGGTTTTGCAGGCATCCTGGAGCAGTCAGAGGTCGATCCTTTGGTAGAAGGTGAAGAGGGAGATGCAGAGGAACTCTGGTGAGCTCTTGCATTCCTTATCTGAAGAATTCCCCAAAGCAGAGACCCTAAAAATCCAGAAAAGGAGGTTTGGCTACAAGGAAGGAGGATTGGCTACCAAGAGAGGTAAGAGCCTATCAGAAGGAGCCTCTGATGTCACCTGCTGGCACTGGCCACTCAGAGCAGTCCAGTGTGCCCCCAACACCTCTGTTTCCAAGATGGCAGAGGTCTGGGACACACTGGAGGAGCTCTAGGCACCTCCCCAGGGAGGTACTGGTCAGGGGAGTGGTCACTCCCCTTTCCTTTGTCCAGTTTCGCACCAGAGTAGGGCTGGGGGATCCCTGAACCAGTGTAAACTGGCTTATGCAGAGATGGGCACCATCTGTGCCCATCAAAGCATTTCCAGAGGGTGGGGGAGGCTACTCCTCCGCAGCCCTTCACACCTATTTCCAAAGGGAGAGGGTGTAACACCCTCTCTCAGAGGAAATCCTTTGTTCTGCCTTCCTGGGCCAGGGCTGCCTGGACCCCAGGAGGGCAGAAACCTGTCTGAGGGGTTGGCAGCAGCTACAGTGCAGACCCCTGAAACGCAGTTTGGCAGTACCCGGGTTCTGTGCTAGAGACCCGGGGGATCATGGAATTGTCCCCCGAATACCAGAATGTTTTTGGGGTGACAATTCCATGATCTTAGACATGTTACATGGCCATGTTCGGGGTTACCATTGTGACGCTATACATAGGTAGTGACCTATGTATAGTGCACGCGTGTAATGGTGTCCCCGCACTCACAAAGTCCAGGGAATTTGCCCTGAACGATGTGGGTGCACCTTGGCTAGTGCCAGGGTGCCCACACATTAAGTAACTTTGCACCCAACCTTCACCAGGTTAAGGTTAGACATATAGGTGACTTATAAGTTACTTATGTGCAGTGGTAAATGGCTGTGAAATAACATGGACGTTATTTCACGCAGGCTGCTGTGGCAGGCCTGTGTAAGAATTGTCAGAGCTCCCTATGGGTGGCAAAAGAAATGCTGCAGCCCACAGGGATCTCCTGGAACCCCCAATACCCTGGGTACCTCAGTACCATATACAAAGGAATTATATGGGTGTACCAGTATGCCAATGTGAATTGGTAAATTTAGTCACTAGCCTGTTAGTGACAAATTTGGAAAGCAGAGAGAGCATAACCACTGAGGTTCTGGTTAGCAGAGCCTCAGTGACACAGTTAGGCACCACACAGGGAACATATATAAGCCACACACTGGCTAGCAGGATCCCAGTGACACATAATAAACACACTTACAACATAGGGTTTTCACTATGAGCACTGGGGTCCTGGCAAGCAGGATCCCAGTGAGACAGTGAAAACACCCTGACATATACTCACAAACAGACCAAAAGTGGGGGTAACAAGGCTAGAAAGAGGCTACTTTCCTACCACTAGGCCCGCAGCTGTGTTGCAGGCCTGTCATCCCCGTGGAGGAAAGGGCGGAATAAAGACAGCCACAGTGGCAGGAATGTCAAGGGTGCCTGAGGCTCAGTTTAGACAGGATTAATGCCGAATAATGGGGTTGTTATGCAGAGCCTCCTCAGAGTGCGTCCACCAACTTCACCCTGTTAGCCACAACCCTCTTGCAATGACCACCTCATTTGGGGTGAGAGGAAGTAACAATTAGGCACCATGCACGTGACAGACACAGTTCCGGGAGACATGCCTCCTGTTACACAGTGCCGACAACATCTTGTGTGTTAGTGCCCCGATCAAGGGCTAGTCAGTAATGCCCATGACCCAAGTTGGATTACAGTGGGGACGAACACCTGTATTAAACTGTGACACGTGTTGTCAGACCTGGATGAATCTAGACATCCCCAAACTAGATTTAACCTGGTAACTGCCTGCCGAATTTCTTTATTAAAATTGCCAAAGTTATTAGCAAGTTACATCTTTTGACCCCTCCTTGTACCTCATATTCTTACACATGGCCAAATCTGCTAACTGCCTGCCAAATTTCATGCACATTTATTAAGCTGTGCAAAGTTAATAGTGAATTAAATTTTTATTGCCCACTCATTAATTTTACCCTCGGCGGATCTTATACCTACTAAACATCTGCCAAAATTAGTGCAGAATCATCAAACAGTGCCATATTGACCAGAAAGTGATTATATAATTCACCCTTTTAATGTTCACCCTCATTATGGACCTGCGTGGATCTGAGAACACCAAGAGTAATAATGTTATGTCTCTGCCAGAACTCGTACAGTTTCATTAAATGGTGCCAACATCCTTACCAAATAAAAAAATGTTTAAACCTCTCCTTTTACATTGACCACGTCCCCCCAAGTGGGTCTATGTGACACCTGAAATACCTGCATTGGAATAACTTGCTAACTGCCTGTCACGTTTCATGCAGCCTTTTCAAATAGCACCAGAACTTCGAACGAAGGAAAATGTTATGTTCGATGGCATCTGTCGCTGTAGATACGCATGTTCTGCAATAGCTCGCCATCTGGTGTTGGGCCGGAGTGTTACAAGTTGTTTTTCTTCTAAGAAGTCTTTCGAGTCACGGGACCGAGTGACTCCTCCTTTTGTCTCCATTGCGCATGGGCGTCGACTCCATCTTCGATTGTTTTTTTTCCGCCATCGGGTTCGGACGTGTTCCTGTCGCTCCGAGTTTCGGAACGGAAAATTAGCTAATTTCGGAAGATTTTCGTCGGTATTGTTGCGTTCGGGATCGGCGTACTTAGATTCCACACCGCATCGAAGATCGAAGAGCTCCGGTGCCCTTCGGGGTAGTTTTTCGATCCTCCGTCGGGGCCTGGTCGGCCCGACCGCGTGCTGAAGAACGCCGATGGAACGGACCCCGTTCCGTTTCTGCCCCAAATGCCACAATAAATACCCCTACACAGACCAACACTTGGTCTGCAACCTGTGCCTGTCACCTGAGCACAGCGAAGACACCTGCGAGGCCTGTCGTGCGTTCCGGTCCCGAAAAACACTCCGAGACCGTCGAGCCAGAAGACTTCAAATGGCGTCCGCACCGACAGCCCAACGGGAGTTCGAGGAACAGGAAGAAGAAGGTACCTTCTCGATCCAAGACTCAGACTCCGAAGGATTCGACGACACACAAACCGTGAGTAAGACGTCGAAAACCACACAAAGAAACATTTACAAGGCCCAGGGGACGCCACTGCCACCAGACCATGGCTCCGCCCATAAATTCGGTGACCGACCGTCGGCACCGAAAAAGGCCAAAACAGTGCCGAGATCGTCCGACTCCGGTCGAGACACCGGCACGCAGCCTTCTCGGGACCGAGAAAGTGCTGGAAACAAGCCTCGACACCGAGATGCCGGTGTGGACACGGCTCGACGCCGAGACAGCGGCACCGAAACAGATCGACGCCGAGAGGTTTCGGCCCCGAAAAGGAAAAAAGTCACCTCGGAGCCGAAAAAACACGCAGACAAAGTTTCGACGCCGAAACAAACTGCAAGCGACCCAGCTTCAGGCTCTTATACAGAAGAGCACTCGCTAACCTCCCAAATGCAAAAGCATAGGTTTGAGGAAGAGCTACAAGCAACTGATGTGGACCATACGCAAAAGCGTATCTTCATTCAGCAGGGGACAGGAAAAATAAGCACCCTTCCCCCCATTAGGAGAAAGAGAAGGTTGGAGTTCCAGACGGAACAAGCACCACAACCAAAAGTGGTTAAAAGAATTACACCACCACCCTCTCCTCCGCACGTGATTAACGTTTCACCAGCACAAACTCCATCTCACTCCCCAGCTCACACCACCATGAGCCAGGGTGACCAAGATCAGGACGCATGGGACCTATACGACGCCCCAGTGTCAGATAACAGCCCGGAGGCCTACCCTACAAAGCCATCTCCACCAGAAGACAGCACCGCGTACTCTCAGGTGGTGGCTAGAGCAGCACAATTTCATAACGTAAGCCTCCACTCAGAACAAGTCGAGGATGATTTCTTGTTCAACACACTCTCCTCCACCCACAGCTCCTACCAAAGCCTGCCTATGCTCCCTGGTATGCTCCGGCACGCAAAAGACATATTTAAGGAGCCGGTCAAAAGTAGGGCAATCACACCAAGGGTGGAAAAGAAGTATAAGCCGCCTCCTACGGACCCGGCTTTCATCACTACACAGCTGCCACCAGACTCTGTTGTTGTAGGAGCAGCTAGGAAAAGGGCCAACTCTCACACATCTGGAGATGCACCACCCCCAGATAAAGAAAGCCGCAAGTTCGATGCAGCTGGTAAAAGAGTCGCAGCACAAGCTGCAAACCAGTGGCGCATCGCGAACTCCCAGGCACTACTTGCGCGCTATGACAGAGCCCACTGGGACGAGATGCAACATCTCATTGAACATCTGCCCAAGGACTTCCAAAATAGGGCGAAACAAGTGGTTCAGGAGGGACAGACCATCTCCAACAACCAGATACGTTCCTCCATGGACGCTGCAGATACAGCTGCACGGACAATTAATACATCTGTAACTATCAGACGGCATGCATGGCTCCGAACGTCTGGATTTAAACCAGAGATTCAACAAGCAGTTCTCAATATGCCTTTTAATGAAAAAGAACTGTTCGGTCCAGAAGTGGACACAGCGATTGAGAAACTCAAAAAAGATACGGACACTGCCAAAGCCATGGGCGCACTCTACTCCCCGCAGAGCAGAGGGAATTACAGCACATTCCGTAAACCGCCCTTTCGAGGGGGGTTTCGGGGTCAAAGCACACAAGCCAGCACCTCACAAGCAACACCGTCCACTTACCAGGGACAGTATAGAGGAGGTTTTCGGGGACAATATAGAGGAGGGCAATTCCCTAGAAATAGAGGGAGATTTCAAAGCCCCAAAACCCCTACTACTAAACAATGACTCACATGTCACTCACCCCCTCCACACAACACCAGTGGGGGGAAGAATAGGTCATTATTACAAAGCATGGGAGGAAATCACTACAGACACTTGGGTTCTAGCAATTATCCAACATGGTTATTGCATAGAATTTCTACAATTCCCTCCAAACATACCACCAAAAGCACAAAATTTAACAACACACCATTCCAATCTCCTGGAGATAGAAGTGCAGGCACTATTGCAAAAGAATGCAATCGAATTAGTGCCAAACACACAAATAAACACAGGAGTTTACTCACTGTACTTTCTCATACCAAAGAAGGACAAAACGCTGAGACCAATCCTAGACCTCAGAGTAGTAAACACTTTCATCAAATCAGACCACTTCCACATGGTCACACTACAAGAAGTATTGCCATTGCTAAAACTACACGACTACATGGCAACTTTAGACCTCAAGGATGCTTATTTCCATATACCAATACACCCATCGCACAGGAAATACCTAAGGTTTGTATTCAAAAGAATACATTACCAATTCAAGGTACTGCCTTTTGGATTAACAACCGCACAAAGAGTCTTTACCAAATGTCTAGCGGTAGTCGCTGCACACATAAGAAGGCAGCAAATACATGTGTTCCCATATTTGGACGACTGGCTAATCAAGGCCCATTCGTTCATACAGTGCTCAAATCACACAAATCAGATCATACAAACCCTCTTCAAACTCGGGTTCACCGTCAATTTCACAAAATCCAAAATTCTGCCACGCAAGGTACAACAATACCTGGGAGCCATAATAGACACATCAAACGGAGTAGCCACTCCAAGTCTACAAAGAATTCAAAATTTCAACACCATCATACAACGCATGTATCCAACACAAAAAATACAAGCAAAGATGGTATTACAACTCCTAGGCATGATGTCATCATGCATAGCCATTGTCCCAAACGCAAGACTGCACATGAGGCCCTTACAACAGTGCCTAGCATCACAGTGGTCTCAAGCACAGGGTCACCTTCTAGATCTGGTGTTAATAGACCGCCAAACTTACCTCTCGCTTCTGTGGTGGAACAACATAAATTTAAACAAGGGGCGGCCTTTCCAAGACCCAGTGCCACAATACGTAATAACAACAGATGCTTCCATGACAGGGTGGGGAGCACACCTCGATCAACACAGCATACAAGGACAATGGAATGTACATCAAACAAAACTGCATATCAATCACCTAGAACTTCTAGCAGTTTTTCAAGCACTAAAAGCTTTCCAACCAATAATAGTTCACAAATACATTCTCGTCAAAACAGACAACATGACAACAATGTATTATCTAAACAAGCAGGGAGGGACGCACTCCACGCAGTTAAGCCTGCTAGCACAAAAAATTTGGCATTGGGCAATTCACAACCAAATTCGCCTAATTGCACAGTTTATACCAGGGATACAAAATCAACTCGCAGACAATCTCTCTCGAGATCACCAACAGGTCCACGAATGGGAAATTCACCCCCAAATTCTGAACACTTATTTCAAACTCTGGGGAACACCTCAAATAGACTTGTTTGCGACAAGGGAGAACGCAAAATGCCAAAACTTCGCATCCAGGTACCCACACAAACAATCCCAAGGCAATGCCCTATGGATGAACTGGTCAGGGATATTTGCTTACGCTTTTCCTCCTCTCCCTCTCCTTCCTTACCTGGTAAACAAACTCAGTCAAAGCAAACTCAAACTCATATTGATAGCACCAACTTGGGCAAGGCAACCCTGGTACACAACGCTGCTAGACCTATCAGTGGTACCCTGCATCAAATTGCCCAACAGGCCAGATCTGTTGACACAGCACAACCAAAAGATCAGACACCCAGATCCAGCATCGCTGAATCTAGCAATCTGGCTCCTGAAATCCTAGAATTCGGGCACTTACAACTTACCCAAGAATGTATGGAAGTCATAAAACAAGCAAGAAGGCCATCCACCAGGCACTGCTATGCAAGTAAATGGAAGAGGTTTGTTTGCTACTGCCATATTAATCAAATACAACCATTACACACAACTCCAGAACACGTAGTGGGTTACTTGCTTCACTTACAAAAATCTAACCTAGCTTTCTCTTCCATTAAGATTCACCTTGCAGCAATATCTGCATACCTGCAGACTACCTATTCAACTTCCCTATATAAAATACCAGTCATTAAAGCATTCATGGAGGGCCTTAGGAGAATTATACCACCAAGAACACCACCTGTTCCTTCATGGAACCTAAATGTTGTCCTAACTAGACTTATGGGTCCACCTTTTGAACCCATGCACTCCTGCGACATACAGTTCCTAACCTGGAAGGTGGCATTTCTCATCGCCATTACTTCCCTGAGAAGAGTAAGCGAGATTCAGGCGTTTACTATACAGGAACCTTTTATACAACTACACAAAAATAAAGTCGTCCTAAGGACCAATCCTAAATTTTTGCCAAAGGTTATTTCACCGTTCCATCTAAATCAAACAGTGGAACTTCCAGTGTTCTTTCCACAGCCAGATACCGTAGCTGAAAGGGCACTACATACATTAGATGTCAAAAGAGCATTGATGTATTACATTGACAGAACAAAGAACATTAGAAAAACTAAACAACTCTTTATTGCATTTCAAAAACCTCATGCAGGAAACCCGATTTCAAAACAAGGTATAGCCAGATGGATAGTTAAATGCATCCAAATCTGCTACCTTAAAGCTAAACGACAGCTGCCCATTACACCAAGGGCACACTCAACCAGAAAGAAGGGTGCTACCATGGCCTTTCTAGGAAACATCCCAATGCAAGAAATATGTAAGGCAGCCACATGGTCTACGCCTCACACATTCACCAAGCACTACTGTGTAGACGTGTTATCCGCACAACAAGCCACAGTAGGTCAAGCTGTATTAAGGACATTATTTCAGACTACTTCCACTCCTACAGGCTGATCCACCGCTTTTGGGGAAATAACTGCTTACTAGTCTATGCAGAACATGCGTATCTACAGCGACAGATGCCATCGAACTGAAAATGTCACTTACCCAGTGTACATCTGTTCGTGGCATCAGTCGCAGTAGATTCGCATGTGCCCACCCGCCTCCCCGGGAGCCTGTAGCAGTTTGGAAGTTACCTTCAATTATTTATATATGTATCATCTCAACCTTAAATAGGTGTATACTTAGTCACTCCATTGCATGGGCACTATTACTACAATTCAACTCCTTCCTCACCCTCTGCGGGGAAAAACAATCGAAGATGGAGTCGACGCCCATGCGCAATGGAGACAAAAGGAGGAGTCACTCGGTCCCGTGACTCGAAAGACTTCTTCGAAGAAAAACAACTTGTAACACTCCGGCCCAACACCAGATGGCGAGCTATTGCAGAACATGCGAATCTACTGCGACTGATGCCACGAACAGATGTACACTGGGTAAGTGACATTTTCATTCCCCCTCACTTATGTTAGCCCTCCTAGTTTATTGCCACAAAAGTTGCTATATGAAAAGTAAATGCTTTGAAATGTCTGCAAAATTATGCACAGATTCATCACAGTGACGATATATTAGCAAACGGATAGTTTGTGACTGAAATTTTAACCGCATGCTGCCATTTTAACCAGATCATCCATGAATTGGTAACTATCAAGAGTAACCTCAATGTGCTAACCTTCTGCCAGATTTCATGCATATTGGCCACCTGGTGCTACAATTGTAACGAATTAACAAATGTCTCTTCCGCTGCCAAGACATACAAAAGTTTTCAAACTTTCAAGTCCAACTAGCACTTTTAACACATTTTCAAATCTCGAAAACTAGTGAATGGATTTACTCCCAACCACAATAAAACATGATTGCTGGCATTTGGAAAGACGCATATTTTTTCCTCACCCTTAGCTTTTTTCTCTTGCATGGAACTGCACCAGTGCCAAATGTGGTGTAGATTTTTCCATAGGAACTAAAGTTGTAGGCAAATCAAGAAGTGCATTTTCAAAAGAAAGTGTTTCAGAACCATGACCCCTAGTGACACCCACCACTGCATAACTTTTTATTTTATTTATTCATAAAACAAGCGTTTTCCCAATTTAAATCGGTATGAAACACTGCATGTCAAATCACAAAACACTTTAGAAAATGTAAAAGGAGTATTCTAAGAGTATTAAAGAATAAATATGTACTATTTTTATATATTTTTAACATTAGAAAATGTATTCCAAAGAGCTCTGTGATTCCTGCTTTGTAGAGCATGTTTTACTGTTATTCATGTTTGTGCTTCACTCTTTTTGGCCATGTATATTTAAAGGTGACATATAGTCTGGTCTAACAGATGTCTGACTAGATTGCCTGAATTCTAGCTCATGAATTTAAAAGGTCTACTAGGACTGTTGCATATGGAATGTGCATTGTTAGACCTCAGTGCTGAAGAAAGCCAGAACCACTTACTTCCCTACATCATTTTAGGTCTTGCCTAGACTTTAAGACTATTTGTTTTCCAACAGTGGGCTTACATACCACCATTTCGTAACACTGGTTGGCTTAATTGAGAGACTCAGTTGCTTGCTTCTTATTGGTCAGCTGCCATAGGCTTCCTTCCTCTTTGTCCCTCCCCTGCAGCATGTATGCATTACTTGTGGCCTTCCACTGCTCAATTTTTAGGTGCTACTTTTTTCTTTGCCTTTGAGCACTCTACCTCTGTCGCTTTTCAGCTTTCTCCCTCATGTACTCCTTTCCCCCGACCACACCTCCATTTTCCATGTGCCCTCCATCCCTCACTCGTCCATTTAGCTTGCCCGAGCCTTCCTCTCTCCCACACCCGTATTGTGTGACCCCATCCGCCCTTCCACCTTCAGTTGTCTGTGTTATTGCTTAACCATCCCTGGCCATGCCCTAGCACTTTCAGCCATGCTGCACTGCAACGGCACTGTTGAACAACATGGCTGAAAAACATTGCTAAAACCAAGAGTTCTTGTCTCGGAGGCACGACTTGTCACTTTGGCCAGTGCTTGTTTGATTTAGCTTTTGGTTGCAGTGACAACAAAATCAGTGAAAAAACAGTAGCATTAGTCCAGCAGTTACATAATCCATAAGAGTTTTTACTGTTCCAAAGTCAATACTGTAGTACATATTAGCAGTGTATGACACCATCACTATCACATTCAGAAAGTAAAAGATCTTACCTCCAGGTAGCCACAATTAAACAGGTCATCAATCCACATTGATCCCAATTATCATACTATTAACGACCAACACCAGTTCCTGTTGTATGTACCACCCTGCCCACTTGTATACACTACAATGTAGAGGCTCTGTACATCCATGTTACTTGGAGATCATTGTTAATAAATTGCTTTGCAGTGGCGTCCATATATCTTGTGGTCTTGCTGTAATTCGTTGCATCAATGAATACAATTTAGCACTATCATTTATAAAACTACATCTTAGAGCCACTCTTGTATTCTTAGGCTAGGGCCTTTTGGCCACAAAATAGCTTTCTGGGGCCTGGCTAGCAGCTGAAGCAAGAAAGTCAGTTGCTGGAAAGGCATCAGCGGCATATCCCAGCAGTAGCATCAATGTTGAGAGCTCAACAGAGTGTTGTTAATTAACTTGGATACTGTATTGAAAACTGCTTGCCCTAAGTCATATGTGCCTGCACAGTGCGATGGTAAATGAATTAAATCTGCATGTGAGCATATCTGTGACATGCCGGACTAACTTCTACTTTGGATCTCTGCATGCATACAGAAGTGTAATATATGTGAATGGTGCATTTAATGTGGAGGACTTTGTAACTATAGGAAGAACAGCTGTGGAGTTTCCATGAAACCGGCCCACTTACAGCTTAGCATATGGGGCATTGAGAAAGGGGACGCTTTTGTTCTCTAGTCCCTGGATAGGCAATTTAGCACTAGCCCAGTGTGAGGGGAGTTGGTTGCAAGACCAGTTTTGTGTAACTTAGGTAGAGGGGACTGTTCATTTCAATAAACAAACACCTGCCTGGCCCTCACGGTCCCAACAAGGGCACAACGCCTGAGCCATATTGAACTCCCCTTGCAATAGTGCATTCTGGGATCGTTTTCAAGAAGGTACATAGTATATGCTCTAAAAGTGGGTAGGGTTGCCCCTGGAATCTTTCCCTCATCTTTTAAGGAGTGTCCAGGAGTCACCTCCCAACCCACGGGCTACTGAACTGTACCAAAGTGTGGACGTCACCACCAGCTTCTTATAACTCTTTCTGGACCTATGTAAGAACAGAAAAAGGACTGCAGCTGCTGTTTGAGGCCTATAAGAATTCATGGAGGGCTGGACCTGCTCCAACATCTACCCAAGATAAAGATGTGGACTTCCACTGTCACTTGGCTGACCGCCTATGTGGCCACAGGGCACAACCAACTCTAAGAGGCTTTTTCCTCAATTGACTAGTAATCAGTTGCAACTGGAAGAGGACTGGACCCAGCTGATGGTCTCCGCTCGAGTGAGTCCTGACCCATAAGTGCTGTCCCTGAGGTCCTGGGAGCCTTATTGGTGTCTAGAAGGGCTTATTCTGAAGTCTGAAGAATTTGAACTTTGGACTTCTAGAAGTGTGGGACCAACCACCAAAGTCAGTCTTCCCAAGGCGGGACATCGCTGGGCAAAAACATTAGGCTGGTCCTGCTCTTAGCTTTTGCTGCCTGAAAACCCAGTTCAGCAGAGCCTTTCTAACTTTGGCACAACCTTCCTGGCTGCAGCTTGCTGTTGATCACCATTTGTGGTTCTGAGCTCTGAAAAAGAGACTAAGTCCAATGTAGAAATATTGAGCAGGCAAAGGCACAAACTCCATTCAGCTGACAAGATGACAGCGTCTCATGGCTATGGAACATCACCTGCTGAGAAGCTGAACCCCTGACCTGAAGTACCTGGAAGCCAACCTGCCCGCTAAGCGAGGGAGAGAGCCTGGCAACCCTGAAAAAGGTGTGTCTGTCGAGGGAGTGTCACAGGCAGCCAGACTTCAGTACTGTGCTGTTCTTGTGGCTTACGATTAAGCTAATGTGCCTAGCCAGGGCACACGCCTACACCTGGGCCCAGGCTGGGCTCATATTAGTGACTTGCCCCCTTCCCATATCTTCTTATGTAGCTGCTGGTTGTCTGAGTAGGGCCTGCTCTTATGCTGAACATGCAACGCTGCTTGCTTGTAACTTTGAGGTGTGTTATTCTTACACCTGTGTGTTTTGTTTCAAACAAACTTTAAAACCCATCCAATCATCACAGGTGAATGTGTTAAAAAATAATTCAGGTACATTATTTGCCACTAACTTTCCCAAGATGTCCTTTGTGGATGCACTCCAAACTGCCTATGACTTTTTTTTAATTCAATCATATGAGTCTCAAAGGGATTGGCTGAGTGTGCTCTAAGTGTACAAGTTGAGGCAGTTTTCCAAACTATTGCATTGCTTGCAGTAGAATGAAACCAATAACTAAGCAAACAGATCTGGTGTTGGCTGACAGCATTTTTGCTTTGCAAATGCTTGTTTTGTTTTGCCATTGTTTTTGTCAAACTTTATTTGAAGTGAGTCTGAGGGCCCCCCCATAAAAAAAAAAAAAATAACCATTAGCTAAAAGCAAAATCATGTTGGGTCTTAAAACGCAGTGTCTTAGTAGTTCATTGCATTGAAGGGAACCACTTTGTGTCCAACTCTGCTAGTTGTGACAGAGCTAAGTACTGTCACTCACAGTGAAGTGAAGTTAGACTAAACCTTCAACTTTAATACTTATAGGTCAACCCTGAGGTAGGTCCTTAAGGCTCACAGGGCAGTGTGCATGGTATTTAAGAAATAGGACATGTGTACTTTATGTTCTGGTATTGGAAAACTTCCAAAGTAATTGTTCACTGCAGCAAGGCTAACTTTCAGGGTTATCATATTACATTTAATAAGTGATAACTTCAATTTGTGAACAGCTAGAGAAATACTTCCACTCATTTGGCTTGTAATGTAATATCCCCTTTAATTGTGAAGTCAGATTTCAAACTACAGTTCTGAAATGACACTTTTAGAAAGTTGGCATTTTTCTACTTAAACCAAATGTGCCTTTCCATCAGTGTCCAAGGTCTAGGACTGTTAATGGCTGTCCTGCGATGTGATGTGTATTCCTTCCAGACAGGAGACATTAGGTTTCGGGACGGGTGTTCCTTTCTTAAGCAGGATGGCTTGGGGGTGGTACTTGCCCTTCCTGAGCTTCAAAGGGCATCTTGGAGGCTATACCGAACCCCTTCCTGACTTCTGAAGATGCCTGTCCTGTCGCTGACAAGTGCACCTTACACCTGGGCCTGTCTATCGTTTGTTTTACTAGATAAGACAAAAGGGGTGACCCAACACAAGGTTGGCACTGGGTATGAAGGTGCCACCTTCAGATCCTCTCATCAGAACACTCCTGGTCCAGTGGAGAATCAGGACTGTCCTGTTGTCTGAAGGAACACTGGACGTGCTTGACTTTAACCCAGGACAACAAAAGTGACCCCAAGGGTCAGGTGTCTGAGCTTCTGTTCGAGCTACAGGAACACAACAAGCAAAGGTCTCTTCCTGCAACTGCCCAGCTGGCCATTACCAACTGGACCTGCCTTAACTCTTGCTTCCACTGGAGCCCTAACCACCAAGAGATGCCCCCTAGGTCCTGGGCCTTTGACTTGTGTTGGAGTATACTCCTCTAACCATAAAACTGCTAGAACTAGACTCCAAGTGAAAAGCCAGAGGTTCTTGGCTCTTTGCTTCAAGAAAAACCATCCCCGGTTGGTCTCCTTGAAAATGTGAGCTGACTTCACTGAGGCTAATGAGGGATCTGCATTCGACTGAGAAAATGACCCTCCCGGATAAAGACCGCAGACTTCTGCACCCAGAGTTCTTCACATCAACAACAATTTCTCCACTTTACCCACCAGCACAAATTTCTAATTGTTGATCAGCCCTTCGTGCCATCGATGACTGCACCACTAGCACAAAGTTCCGCCTGAAACTTCAGCAAACTGCCGTCGACGAGCCCCTCTCCAGACCCATCCTGAACCCATCCACCGATAACCTCATTGACAAATTCTTCTTTTAGGAAACTGGACTGAGTTATAAGGTAAACTTTCCAAGGGGCAGAACCTGCTCACTGTATCGGACCTGCAAGCCATCTCAGTGGGCCTTAACGTTTGACTTTAACCCGGTCAAGTGTGTAGATTTTCACAATTGGTCCTTTTTGGTGCTATTTCTACTGAAAACTTTAAAATTTATATCTCTAGTTCTTATTGCATTTGTATTATTTCTGGGTCATTTTATGTATTAAACTTTATTCTATTTTTCTAAATTGGTTGGGAATTCTTTTGTGCAGTGTTATCACTTTATTACTAAGAGCTGCATAAATATGTTACACATTGCCTGTAAGGTAAACCTGACTACTTTAGTGCCAAGCTACCAGATGATTAGGCATAAGTTTATTTAGTGAATTTTGAGGATCACCCTCATAAGCATTGTGTTTATTACTAGAGAGGGCCTCTCACCCCTTTCAACTAATAACCATATCTTTTTTTTACAGTAGTTTATTTTCCCTAGAGGCATCGGGGCAGAACCCTTCCCAGTGGAGTCTTTTTATGTTTTTATTATCATTACTGGAGTAGGGAGACCAGTCACCCCCAAATATAAATGCTGGCTGCCTGCCTCTAGGGAACTGTAAAAACCGCCAAGTAAGGCTTGAAAGAAACCAACGTTAGAGGTATGAACAGAACGTTGTGGTCAGGGTAAACGTGAATTAATTAACAAGTTACAAATTGGTTAAGAAAGTATATGAAAAATACATTTGTTTTTGGCTTGGGGTGAGGTTTCAAGTGCAGAAAGATAGCACGAGACAGGCAACAAGCAAATGAATAATAAATGGAAATGTAAAAAGACGTAAAAATAATCTAAAAACTATTTTCTCTGAACGCCAAAAAACAATTACGAAAGAGTGAAGTAGTGTATAATGCAAAAAAACGTAAACGATCCATTCCTAGCCCTGAGAAACACTGTTGAATTTGAAGATCATGTGAAAGAACGCGCAGATAAAGTCGATTGTTTGCTTGGAGGGGCACCTACTGGTAAATGTTTGAAGTACAGTCCTAAATATCACACGTTTTTAAGAGCTTGGAGGAGTTGTGGAGCACTTTAGGATTCTGTTGCTTGAGCCTTCGACATTGACTGCGAGAAATCTTTTGAGTTACATCAATCTCTGTTCTTGTTTACAGTCCTCACTTCCCAAGCACAAATTTGAATAACTTAGCTCCCAGGTTACACATTAAGAGCCAAATGTACGAATTTACGTTTCACAGTATAGTGGGATGGCGACTGTATACCGAATCGGTATTTGGAAGAGGCGTGTTTTGAGCATCCCTTTCAAACATTGAATCGGTACCAGATGTATTAATGGTTCGAGAGTATAATTCTAGTTTCAAATTATTGGAAAGTTACTGACTCCCACGTTGGGGTGGTAACGTATTCATGGAACTTGAACCTCTTCCCCTTTGTAATTTGGGGGTGCACATTTCAAGAGTAGACAGTGGTCCAAGGGCCCATTGAAAATTCTCACTGAAACAATAAATAAATAATAAAAATATATATATTTTTTAAATCAGCACTGTATTCTTTAAGGAAATTAGGTTGCTTTAAAAAAATCTTTTTTTAAAGCAATCAGATAGATGGTAGTGTGAGGATGCTTGTAGGCCAATAACCCTGTGACTGTAACTAATCAGTGTTGCAACTTGGAACCAAACTATTTAATATTAGAACATTGTAATGTTGCGAGCTCCATTGGAGACATAGGTGGTCATTACAACCCTGGCTGTCGGTGTTAAAGCGGTGGTAAAACCGCCAACAGGCCGGTGGAAAAAAATTGAATTGCGACCGTGGCGGAAACCGCCAACATAGACAGCCACTTTAACACTCCGACCGCCAAGGCGGTACAAACAAACAGCGCAGCGGTAACCGCCAACAGACAGGTGGAGGACAATGTACCGCCCACAGAATTACAACAGTCCAATCCGCCACCTTTTCTGGGGCGGATTCACCACGAACAAAAACACGGCGGAAACAGGACTTGGAAGGGAAAACGCTCACCTCTACACACCCCACGAGGAACCAGGATGCCATGGAAACCGAGCTCTAGATTCTTCCAGCCTTTATCTTCCTGCTCCTCTACCAGGAGCACGAACGCCGGCGGCGAAGACCATGGTGAGTACTGCACCTACGACACAGGGGAGGGGGGAGGGAAAAAACAGTGACACACACATGCTACACACAAAACCCCCACCCCCACCATCACCCATGACAACACACACACTAATACATCATGATACATTACAGTTACACCCCCCCAACCCCCTGGAAGAATGCAAGGACGAAAGGAAATGAGTCGAATGATTGTAATATATTCAAATACAGTAATAAAAAATATATACATATATAAAGATATGTACACTATAAACAAATATATACACCAAGAATACAAGTCCAAGGTATTCCACTATCATAGTCCGTGGACCATTGGGCCCAAAAGGCATGGGCGAGGCCCACACAAGATACCCGAACAAGACGGAGAGAACACTGCTGGGGCATCAGATAGAAAAAAAAACAGACACCTCAGGGGGAAGGGAAGTGGGGGACACCTCAGCCGGATGAGTGCACGACGCCAGATCCACGAGGGGGCTCCATGCCCACTGTTCAATCCTGGGGAGTGCAAAGCCACAGTCTCTCAAGTCTCTATAGTGGGTGGTTTGCCCATTGTTCAATCCTGGGGAGTGCAAAGCCACAGTCTCTCAAGTCTCTACAGTGGGTGGTTTGCCCACTGCTTAATCCTGGGGAGTGCAAAGCCACAGTCTCTCAAGTCTCTATAGTGGGTGGTTTGCCCGTTGTTCAATCCTGGGGAGTGCAAAGCCACAGTCTCTCAAGTCTCTACAGTGGGTGGTTTGCCCACTGCTTAATCCTGGGGAGTGCAAAGCCACAGTCTCTCAAGTGGATAACATTCTCCACTGGTTCTGGAGGGGGCTTTGTGCCCAGAGTTCTTCATCCTGCCAAGGACAGAGGTAGTGGATGGGATACTCCACTGGTTCTGGAGGGGGCTTTGTGCACAGAGTACTTCATCCTGCCAAGGACAGAGGTAGTGGATAACATTCTCCACTGGTTCTGGAGGGGACTTTGTGCCCAGAGTGCTTCATCCTGCCAAGGACAGAGGTAGTGGATAACATTCTCCACTGATTCTGGAGGGGGCTTTGTGCCCAGAGTGCTTCATCCTGCCAAGGACAGAGGTAGTGGATGCCTTTCTCCACTTGTTCTGGAGGGAGCTTTGTGCCCAGAGTGCTTCATCCTGCCAAGGACAGAGGTAGTGGATGGGATACTCCACTGGTTCTGGAGGGGGCTTTGTGCCCAGAGTGCTTCATCCTGCCAAGGACTGAGGTAGTGGATGGGATACTCCACTGGTTCTGGAGGGGGCTTTGTGCCCAGAGTGCTTCATCCTGCCAAGGACTGAGGTAGTGGATAACATTCTCCACTGGTTCTGGAGGGGGCTTTGTGCCCAGAGTGCTTCATCCTGCCAAGGACTGAGGTAGTGGATGGGATACTCCACTGGTTCTGGAGGGGGCTTTGTGCCCAGAGTGCTTCATCCTGCCAAGGACAGAGGTAGTGGATGCCTTTCTCCACTGGTTCTAGAGTGGGCTTTGTGCCCAGAGTGCTTCATCCTGCTCGTGACGGCCTCAGTAGCTTCGGAATCTTTGGCGCTCACCGGCCTGCGGTGCTTGTTGCGGCGGTGTCCTGGGCAGCGGTGCTTGTTGCGGCGGTGTCCTGGGCAGCGGTGCTGGTGGCGGCAGTGTCCTGGGCAGCGGTGCTGTTGGCGGCGTTGTCCTGGGCAGCAGTGCTGGTGGCGGTGGTGTCCTGGGCAGCGGTGCTGGTGGCGGCGGTGTCCTGGGCAGCGGGGCTGGTGGTGGCGGTGTCCTGGGTAGCGGTGCTGGTGGCGGCGTTGTCCTGGGCAGCGGTGCTGGTGGCGGCGTTGTCCTGGGTAGCGGTGCTGGTGGCGGCGGTGTCCTGGGCAGCGGGGCTGGTGGCGGCGGTGTCCTGGGCAGCGGGGCTGGTGGCGGTCTTGTCCGCCGTGCAGATTTTCCCAGACTTTCCGGTTTTACTGTGCCCCTTCCCCACCTTGGATGGTGGTGCAGCTGTCTCCACACTCCCAACTGTACCCCTGGCAGCGGCTTTGGTGGCTGATTTCTTTCCTCTCTCCCGCGGGGCACAGGCCAACCTTTTGTGCTTTACAGGTGGGGGACTGTCCGTGCTCTGGCTCCTTGGCACACTGGCTGCACTGCTGCCTGGTGCACTCCAGAAGCCGGTTAATACTGGCACCACTGGTCCCGCAGATGTTGTGGCTGAGGTGCTGGGTTGGGACCTGGAGAGGAGGGCTTTAGGAGACTGAAGGGAGGTGAGGGGAAGAGGTCAAGGTTGGACAGGAAACGTTTTTGGGGAACACTGGGATGGGTAGATGGAGGGGGTTTGGGAGTGGAGGAAGAGGTAGTGGTTGTAGGAGGTGTACGTTGGGTGACTTTGGGTGAAGGTGCATGGGCTGGAGGCTGTCGTGAGGTGGATGGCTGTTGGGTGGATGTGTGGCTGCGTTTGTGTACTTTGGAGGTGGGCTCACAGACACACTGGTAGAGGACACAGGGGATGTGTGAATGTTAGTGGGGGTGGTGACTGCACGGGAGCGGGATGTGGTGGTGGGTGTGCTGGTGATGGACGTAGTGGCTGAGGATGTAGTGCATGCAGGAGTGAGTGGGAACGAAACAGGGAGGGAGAAGGGGGACACAGTGGAGGCCGTGGATGTTGGTGTGTCTGCATGTGTATGATGCTTGCGTGAGCGCCTGTGGGATGTGTGGTGCTTATGTTTGCCAGAGCTTCCCTTGTGTGTTGAGGTGTGCGCATGCTGGTCTGATGGTGTGCTTGGGATAGGCTGAGGTACAAGGGTTTGGGTCTGGTGGAGGAAGTTGGAGGGGGGAGGATAGATACAGGGACAATGGCTGCCATCAGTGCTGAGGCCAGAGTCTGAAAAGCTCGCTGTTGTCTGAAGGAACACTGGACGTGCTTGACTTTAACCCAGGACAACAAAAGTGACCCCAAGGGTCAGGTGTCTGAGCTTCTGTTCGAGCTACAGGAACACAACAAGCAAAGGTCTCTTCCTGCAACTGCCCAGCTGGCCATTACCAACTGGACCTGCCTTAACTCTTGCTTCCACTGGAGCCCTAACCACCAAGAGATGCCCCCTAGGTCCTGGGCCTTTGACTTGTGTTGGAGTATACTCCTCTAACCATAAAACTGCTAGAACTAGACTCCAAGTGAAAAGCCAGAGGTTCTTGGCTCTTTGCTTCAAGAAAAACCATCCCCGGTTGGTCTCCATGAAAATGTGAGCTGACTTCACTGAGGCTAATAAGGGATCTGCATTCGACTGAGAAAATGACCCTCCCGGATAAAGACCGCAGACTTCTGCACCCAGAGTTCTTCACATCAACAACAATTTCCCCACTTTACCCACCAGCACAAATTTCTAATTGTTGATCAGCCCTTCGTGCCATCGATGACTGCACCACTAGCACAAAGTTCCGCCTGAAACTTCAGCAAACTGCCGTCGACGAGCCCCTCTCCAGACCCATCCTGAACCCATCCACCGATAACCTCATTGACAAATTCTTCTTTTAGGAAACTGGACTGAGTTATAAGGTAAACTTTCCAAGGGGCAGAACCTGCTCACTGTATCGGACCTGCAAGCCATCTCAGTGGGCCTTAACGTTTGACTTTAACCCGGTCAAGTGTGTAGATTTTCACAATTGGTCCTTTTTGGTGCTATTTCTACTGAAAACTTTAAAATTTATATCTCTAGTTCTTATTGCATTTGTATTATTTCTGGGTCATTTTATGTATTAAACTTTATTCTATTTTTCTAAATTGGTTGGGAATTCTTTTGTGCAGTGTTATCACTTTATTACTAAGAGCTGCATAAATATGTTACACATTGCCTGTAAGGTAAACCTGACTACTTTAGTGCCAAGCTACCAGATGATTAGGCATAAGTTTATTTAGTGAATTTTGAGGATCACCCTCATAAGCATTGTGTTTATTACTAGAGAGGGCCTCTCACCCCTTTCAACTAATAACCATATCTTTTTTTTACAGTAGTTTATTTTCCCTAGAGGCATCAGGGCAGAACCCTTCCCAGTGGAGTCTTTTTATGTTTTTATTATCATTACTGGAGTAGGGAGAGCAGTCACCCCCAAATATAAATGCTGGCTGCCTGCCTCTAGGGAACTGTAAAAACCGCCAAGTAAGGCTTGAAAGAAACCAACGTTAGAGGTATGAACAGAACGTTGTGGTCAGGTTAAACGTGAATTAATTAACAAGGTACAAATTGGTTAAGAAAGTATATGAAAAATACATTTGTTTTTGGCTTGGGGTGAGGTTTCAAGTGCAGAAAGATAGCACGAGACAGGCAACAAGCAAATGAATAATAAATGGAAATGTAAAAAGACGTAAAAATAATCTAAAAACTATTTTCTCTGAACGCCAAAAAACAATTACGAAAGAGTGAAGTAGTGTATAATGCAAAAAAACGTAAACGATCCATTCCTAGCCCTGAGAAACACTGTTGAATTTGAAGATCATGTGAAAGAACGCGCAGATAAAGTCGATTGTTTGCTTGGAGGGGCACCTACTGGTAAATGTTTGAAGTACAGTCCTAAATATCACACGTTTTTAAGAGCTTGGAGGAGTTGTGGAGCACTTTAGGATTCTGTTGCTTGAGCCTTGGACATTGACTGCGAGAAATCTTTTGAGTTACATCAATCTCTGTTCTTGTTTACAGTCCTCACTTCCCAAGCACAAATTTGAATAACTTAGCTCCCAGGTTACACATTAAGAGCCAAATGTACGAATTTACGTTTCACAGTATAGTGGGATGGCGACTGTATACCGAATCGGTATTTGGAAGAGGCGTGTTTTGAGCATCCCTTTCAAACATTGAATCGGTACCAGATGTATTAATGGTTCGAGAGTATAATTCTAGTTTCAAATTATTGGAAAGTTACTGACTCCCACGTTGGGGTGGTAACGTATTCATGGAACTTGAACCTCTTCCCCTTTGTAATTTGGGGGTGCACATTTCAAGAGTAGACAGTGGTCCAAGGGCCCATTGAAAATTCTCACTGAAACAATAAATAAATAATAAAAATATATATATTTTTTAAATCAGCACTGTATTCTTTAAGGAAATTAGGTTGCTTTAAAAAAATCTTTTTTAAAAGCAATCAGATAGATGGTAGTGTGAGGATGCTTGTAGGCCAATAACCCTGTGACTGTAACTAATCAGTGTTGCAACTTGGAACCAAACTATTTAATATTAGAACATTGTAATGTTGCGAGCTCCATTGGAGACATAGGTGGTCATTACAACCCTGGCTGTCGGTGTTAAAGCGGTGGTAAAACCGCCAACAGGCCGGTGGAAAAAAATTGAATTGCGACCGTGGCGGAAACCGCCAACATAGACAGCCACTTTAACACTCCGACCGCCAAGGCGGTACAAACAAACAGCGCAGCGGTAACCGCCAACAGACAGGTGGAGGACAATGTACCGCCCACAGAATTACAACAGTCCAATCCGCCACCTTTTCTGGGGCGGATTCACCACGAACAAAAACACGGCGGAAACAGGACTTGGAAGGGAAAACGCTCACCTCTACACACCCCACGAGGAACCAGGATGCCATGGAAACCGAGCTCTAGATTCTTCCAGCCTTTATCTTCCTGCTCCTCTACCAGGAGCACGAACGCCGGCGGCGAAGACCATGGTGAGTACTGCACCTACGACACAGGGGAGGGGGGAGGGAAAAAACAGTGACACACACATGCTACACACAAAACCCCCACCCCCACCATCACCCATGACAACACACACACTAATACATCATGATACATTACAGTTACACCCCCCCAACCCCCTGGAAGAATGCAAGGACGAAAGGAAATGAGTCGAATGATTGTAATATATTCAAATACAGTAATAAAAAATATATACATATATAAAGATATGTACACTATAAACAAATATATACACCAAGAATACAAGTCCAAGATATTCCACTATCATAGTCCGTGGACCATTGGGCCCAAAAGGCATGGGCGAGGCCCACACAAGATACCCGAACAAGACGGAGAGAACACTGCTGGGGCATCAGATAGAAAAAAAACAGACACCTCAGGGGGAAGGGAAGTGGGGGACACCTCAGCCGGATGAGTGCACGACGCCAGATCCACGAGGGGGCTCCATGCCCACTGTTCAATCCTGGGGAGTGCAAAGCCACAGTCTCTCAAGTCTCTATAGTGGGTGGTTTGCCCATTGTTCAATCCTGGGGAGTGCAAAGCCACAGTCTCTCAAGTCTCTACAGTGGGTGGTTTGCCCACTGCTTAATCCTGGGGAGTGCAAAGCCACAGTCTCTCAAGTCTCTATAGTGGGTGGTTTGCCCGTTGTTCAATCCTGGGGAGTGCAAAGCCACAGTCTCTCAAGTCTCTACAGTGGGTGGTTTGCCCACTGCTTAATCCTGGGGAGTGCAAAGCCACAGTCTCTCAAGTGGATAACATTCTCCACTGGTTCTGGAGGGGGCTTTGTGCCCAGAGTTCTTCATCCTGCCAAGGACAGAGGTAGTGGATGGGATACTCCACTGGTTCTGGAGGGGGCTTTGTGCACAGAGTACTTCATCCTGCCAAGGACAGAGGTAGTGGATAACATTCTCCACTGGTTCTGGAGGGGACTTTGTGCCCAGAGTGCTTCATCCTGCCAAGGACAGAGGTAGTGGATAACATTCTCCACTGATTCTGGAGGGGGCTTTGTGCCCAGAGTGCTTCATCCTGCCAAGGACAGAGGTAGTGGATGCCTTTCTCCACTTGTTCTGGAGGGAGCTTTGTGCCCAGAGTGCTTCATCCTGCCAAGGTCAGAGGTAGTGGATGGGATACTCCACTGGTTCTGGAGGGGGCTTTGTGCCCAGAGTGCTTCATCCTACCAAGGACTGAGGTAGTGGATGGGATACTCCACTGATTCTGGAGGGGGCTTTGTGCCCAGAGTGCTTCATCCTGCCAAGGACTGAGGTAGTGGATAACATTCTCCACTGGTTCTGGAGGGGGCTTTGTGCCCAGAGTGCTTCATCCTGCCAAGGACTGAGGTAGTGGATGGGATACTCCACTGGTTCTGGAGGGGGCTTTGTGCCCAGAGTGCTTCATCCTGCCAAGGACAGAGGTAGTGGATGCCTTTCTCCACTGGTTCTGGAGTGGGCTTTGTGCCCAGAGTGCTTCATCCTGCTCGTGACGGCCTCAGTAGCTTCGGAATCTTTGGCACTCACCGGCCTGCGGTGCTTGTTGCGGCGGTGTCCTGGGCAGCGGTGCTTGTTGCGGCGGTGTCCTGGGCAGCGGTGCTTGTTGCGGCGGTGTCCTGGGCAGCGGTGCTGGTGGCGGCGGTGTCCTGGGCAGCGGTGCTGTTGGCGGCGTTGTCCTGGGCAGCGGTGCTGGTGGCGGTGGTGTCCTGGGCAGCGGTGCTGGTGGCGGCGGTGTCCTGGGCAGCAGGGCTGGTGGTGGCGGTGTCCTGGGTAGCGGTGCTGGTGGTGGCGGTGTCCTGGGCAGCGGTGCTGGTGGCGGCGTTGTCCTGGGCAGCGGTGTCCTGGGCAGCGGGGCTGGTGGCGGCGGTGTCCTGGGCAGCGGGGCTGGTGGCGGTCTTGTCCGCCGTGCAGATTTTCCCAGACTTTCCGGTTTTACTGTGCCCCTTCCCCACCTTGGATGGTGGTGCAGCTGTCTCCACACTCCCAACTGTACCCCTGGCAGCGGCTTTGGTGGCTGATTTCTTTCCTCTCTCCCGCGGGGCACAGGCCAACCTTTTGTGCTTTACAGGTGGGGGACTGTCCGTGCTCTGGCTCCTTGGCACACTGGCTGCACTGCTGCCTGGTGCACTCCAGAAGCCGGTTAATACTGGCACCACTGGTCCCGCAGATGTTGTGGCTGAGGTGCTGGGTTGGGACCTGGAGAGGAGGGCTTTAGGAGACTGAAGGGAGGTGAGGGGAAGAGGTCAAGGTTGGACAGGAAACGTTTTTGGGGAACACTGGGATGGGTAGATGGAGGGGGTTTGGGAGTGGAGGAAGAGGTAGTGGTTGTAGGAGGTGTACGTTGGGTGACTTTGGGTGAAGGTGCATGGGCTGGAGGCTGTCGTGAGGTGGATGGCTGTTGGGTGGATGTGTGGCTGCGTTTGTGTACTTTGGAGGTGGGCTCACAGACACACTGGTAGAGGACACAGGGGATGTGTGAATGTTAGTGGGGGTGGTGACTGCACGGGAGCGGGATGTGGTGGTGGGTGTGCTGGTGATGGACGTAGTGGCTGAGGATGTAGTGCATGCAGGAGTGAGTGGGAACGAAACAGGGAGGGAGAAGGGGGACACAGTGGAGGCCGTGGATGTTGGTGTGTCTGCATGTGTATGATGCTTGCGTGAGCGCCTGTGGGATGTGTGGTGCTTATGTTTGCCAGAGCTTCCCTTGTGTGTTGAGGTGTGCGCATGCTGGTCTGATGGTGTGCTTGGGATAGGCTGAGGTACAAGGGTTTGGGTCTGGTGGAGGAAGTTGGAGGGGGGAGGATAGATACAGGGACAATGGCTGCCATCAGTGCTGAGGCCAGAGTCTGAAAAGCTCGCTGATGGGCTGCCTGACCAGAATGAATGCCCTCCAGGTATGCATTGGTTTGTTGCAACTGCCTCTCTACACCCTGGATGGCATTCAAAATGGTAGACTGCCCAACAGTGAGGGACCTGAGGAGGTCAATGGCCTCCTCACTGAGGGCATCAGGGGTGACAGGAGCAGGGGCTGAGGTGCCTTGGGTGAAGGAGATGCCCACCCTCCGGGGTGAGTGGGCACGGGACACACGCTGAGGGGCTGCTGGGAGGGTGGTGCTGGTAGGGGGCGTGGCGGCTGTACCTGTAGATGTGGGGGGCACAGATGGGCCTGCCACCGCAAGGGAGCTCTTATCAGAGGATGAGTCCGTATCGCTGGTCTCAGCTCCTATCCCCGCCATGGAGCTCCCCTCGCCCTCCGTCCCACTGGTGAATTCAGACTCCATTGTGTCGCCCTCCAGGGCCATGTGGGATGCAGCTCCCTCCTGCTCCGTGCCACTGCTCCTCTGCCTGATGATGCTAATGCAAACAAGAACATGGAGACCACAAAAAGGAGGGGGGGAACAGAAGAAAGACATGTTGAGTGCATGCAAAACAGCTACCGTTGGCGGACACTACTGACACAGAAGCCCCCTGCACTACGCCGTGCACTTGGAGTTCCCTAATCAATCCTAGGGACATGGGTTACAAGGCTATGCCCGATTGCTGCACACATGGATGTCACAGGAGCCTGACTAGGTGTAGTTGGCACTGTACAGAGGTGGGGTGGGATGCCACGGGGCCTGCCTTAAGAAGGGACTTTGCCTACTAAACTCGCCCTGGCCTAGGGGAACCCACAGCCCACCTCCCCCACCCAGACACCTACTATGCACGCTGAATCAGCAGAATGAGAGTGTACTCACCCCCTTGTGGCTGCTGTGATGCCCTCAAGCGCCCATCCAACTCTGGGTACGCCACCGCCAGGATCCTAAACACCAGGGGGGTCATGGTGCGACGGGCACCCCTCCCACGTTGGGAGTCCATCTCCAGCTGGGCCTCCGCCGTCTTCTTGCTCCAGCGGCGAATGTCCTCCCATCTTTTCTGGCAGTGGGTGCTCCGTCTGTGGTAGACCCCCAGGGTCCGGACTTCCTTGGCGATGGCACGCCAAATGTCCTTCTTCTGGTGGGCGCTGACCTACAAGAATAGTACAGGGGAAAAGGAGAAGATATTACCGTCCGCACCGTCACAGTCATTGGCCCGCATCCCTACCCTTGCCATGACGCACATGCACTCACCTGTGTTTCATGCACGCCTCATTCTCACCCCCCCATCTTTCATCCACACCACTCCACACAGGCATTGCCCATACAGCATGCTAACATTGTACTTACCTGTTTGTCTGGAGGACCGTAGAGTAGCGTGTACTGGGGGAGGACCCCATCCACTAGTTTCTCCAACTCCTCCGTGCTGAAGGCAGGGGCCCTTTCCCCAGACACACGAGCCTTTGTCTCTTCCAGACTGAGGTCACAGCAGCACTTGCAGTGTAGGTCCTCTCCTGTCGAAGATCAGGTATCAAGTGATTGAACAGAAAGAAAATGGCGGTCACGTCCGTGGCGGTGCCTACCGTCACCACCGCATACATCGTCATTGGCTCCTGGGACCTATAGGGTCCAATGTTAACCAATGCAGGATAGCGCCGCGGTCTTCGACCGCCTACCGCGACGGTGTACAATGCCAGCGCAGTTACCTCATATCCCCTTGTCTCACCTTACAGGTCAGGCAGACGCCATTTCATGGGCCCACATGGCATTATTTTGGACTGCGTCACACATATCTAGGCCTTGCTGAAACACTAATGCAGGCATATGCCGATTTGCTAATATTTTCAGATTAAGCTGTGTTTACGTACCTCAGAGTTGGTTGACTCTCTGCTCGCTGTTCTCCTCCATAGGCACTGTCCGCTGGGGCATGTGAGGAGATGGCGGCATCCTCCGGTGTACAGACCGCTGGTGGACCTGTCGACAGTGGATTAGTGACATGTGATCATCACCTACAGACTTGATCGTACCACAATCTTGGAACTGTGTGCCCAGTTGGAGCCAGACCTGATGTCAGCTATCCACCATCCCAGAGGAATCCCCCCTCAAGTGCAGGTGCTGTCAGTACTCCATTTCCTAGCAAGTGGGTCTTTTCAAAGTACAGTGGCCATAGCATCAGGGATGTCCCAGCCTATGTTTTCCAACGTGTTGTCTGCCCTGCTGAAACACATGCAGAGCTACATCGTTTTCCCTCAGGTGGAGGATTTGCCTACAGTGAAAGGTGATTTCTATGCCCTGGGAAATATCCCCAACATCATAGGTGCCATTGATGGGACACATGTAGCCTTGGTCCCCCCCGCAGGAGTGAACAGGTGTACAGAAACTGGAAGAGTTACCATTCGATTAATGTGCAGATGGTGTGTTTGGCAGACCAGTACATCTCCCATGTGAATGCCAAATTTCCTGGCTCAGTGCATGGCGCTTATATTCTACGGAATAGCAGCATCCCTTATGTGATGGGGCAACTCCAGAGGCACCGTGTGTGGCTATTAGGTGAGGACATGGACCCAATACAGTGTGACTAGGTGTCTGGGTCTGGGGATGTCCCTATGAGTTAGTGTGTGTCTAACAGTTGTCCCTCGACATTTGCAGGTGACTCTGGTTACCCCAACCTGTCGTGGCTACTGACCCCAGTGAGGAATACCAGGACAAGGGCAGAGGAACGCTACAATGAGGCCCATGGGTGAAATAGGAGGGTTATAGAGCGGACCTTCGGCCTCCTGTAGGCCAGGTTCTGGTGCCTCCATATGACAGGTGGTTCCCTATTCTACTCACCAAAGAAGGTGTGCCAGATCATCGTGGCCTGCTGTATGCTTCACAACTTGGCTTTGCGACAACAGGTGCCTTTTCTGCAGGATGATGGTCCAGATGGAGGTGTTGTAGCAGCTGTGGATCCTGTGAACAGTGAAGACGAGGAAGCAGAAGAAGAGGACATAGACAACAGGAACACGGTGATCCTGCAATACTTCCAGTGAGACACAGGTAAGAAGACAACACTGCCTGCTACATCTGATTTAATTCTACTACCTCTCATCTGTCTGTCATTTTCACCCAGTGTATGGTCACTGAGTTGTCACTTTCCCTTATGATTTCATAGATGTGGGTCCCACTGTGTGACATCTGCTTTGTTTCTGCATGTACTAGAGCTGTGTGACATAGGTATGTTGACATTACATTAGCTATAGCATTTTGCCACTGTTATTGTTAATACACTTTTTTGAAAGCACAGACAGCCTCCAGATTGTTTTGTGATTTAGGGTGTTTATTTAAGTGCTCAATAGTGGAGGGGGTTGTAAAATGGCCAGGAGTGATGGTGGAGGAGTGTCTATGGCAGAGTCCAGTCTATTAGTCTCACAGGTGCATTGTCCAAAGGGGCATAGGAAGTGGAGCTAGGGCAGTTTAAGTATGGACAGGGTGACAAAGTGGGACAGAAGGATGACAATCAGGGTGGTCTAATTTCTTGGCGGGGGTCTTGGCATTGTTCTCTGTCTTTGTCCTGGATCTTGGGGACCGCTTGCGGCGTGGTTCTCCATCTGCAGGGGGTGGGGTGCTGGTGTGGTGGTCCTGTGGCGGTTCCTCCTGTCCACTAGCGCCGGCGGAGGTGGTGGACAGTTCATCGTCCAGGCTAGTGTCAGGGGCCCCTTGTTGTGCCACAGTGTCCCTCCTGGTGTTCACGAGTTCCTTCAGCACCCCTACAATGGTGCCCAGGGTGGAATTGATGGATTTGAGTTCCACCCTGAAGCCCAAATACTGTTCCTCCTGCAACCGCTGGGTCTCCTGAAACTTGGCCAGTACCGTTGCCATTGTCTCCTGGGAATGGTGGTAGGCTCCCATGATGTTGGAGAGGGCCTTGTGGAGAGTGGGTTCTCTGGGCCTGTCCTCCCCCTGTCGCACAGAAGCACTCCCAGTTCCCCTGTGTTCCTGGGCCTCTGTCCCCTGAACCGTGTGCCCACTATCACTGCCCCCAGGTCCCTGGTGTTGTTGGGGTGGTGGGTTAGCCTTGGTTCCCTGTAGTGGTGGACACACTGCTGATTGACGTGTCCTGGGGACAGAGGTATGGGCCCGCTGTGCTGGTGTTTCCAGAGGGGGGAAGCTCTCTAGTGGCCTGTGCCAGTGTGAGGGGAACCGACTGTTCCGAGGTCCCAGATGGGTCGGGCTGGTCATCTTGATCCAGTTGGACAGAGCTGCTGTCATCATTGTGGGCCTCTTCTGTGGGTGGAGTGGACATATCTGGACCCTCCTGTCCGGTGACGTTGGGTAGGGGTCCTGAAGGGGTGTAAAGGCATGATTATTGCATCTGTGTGTGCCATGGTATGCAATGGGTGGGTGACCGTGTGCCCCAGTGCTTGCATTCCTGTGTGGGACCTTGTGTGATAATGGTTTAGGGGGGTGTATGGGTATATGCAGTGGCCATGCTTTGGTGATGGGTGTCCATGCTTTGGTGTTACATGCAGGGCTTGGGTTTGGGATGTGTGGTTTGTGATATTGGGACCTACGTGAGGAGTTGGAGTGATGAGGTGAGGGCGAGGGTAGGGGTATGTGATAGCATGCAGGTAGGGTGGGGGATGAAGTAGTTAAAGATTTGACTTACCGGAGTCCATTCCTCCATCTACACCTGCAAGGCCCTCAGGATGCAGTATAGCCAAGACCTGCTCCTCCCATGTAGTGAGTTCTGGGGGAGGAGGTGGGGGTCCGCTGCCAGTCCTCTGAACCCACAGGTGGTGTCTTGAGACCATGGAATGCACCCTCCCCCGTATGTCGTTCCACCTCTTCCTAATGTCATCCCGTGTTCTTGGTGCCGTCCCACTGCGTTGACCCTGTCCACGATTCTTTGCTATAGCTCCATCTTCCTAGCTATGGTGGTGTGTTGCACCTGTGATCCGAATAGCTGTGGCTCTACCCGGATGATTTCCTCCACCATGACCCTGAGCTCCTCCTCAGAGAACCTGGAGTGTCTTTGTGGTGCCATGGTGTGGTGTGGGTGATGTGTGGGGTGGTGTGTGTTGTGATGTGTGGGGTGATATTTAGAGGTGTGTTGTGTGAGGTGCTTGAATATTGTGTGAGTGATGGTGTTGAGTGCCTGTGGATGCTAGTTTGTAGATGGTGGTGTCACTCTCTGGTCTTCAGTCGCAATTGTTGACGTAAGGGTTTGTGGGTGATGTGGTTGTGTGTGTTTATATTGTATTGGGTGTATGGGAGTGGTGTGTGTATATGTGTATCAGGTGTGTGTATTTGGAATTGTCCAATGTGGTAGTGTTTTGTAAGTGTGTGTGTATTTTGAGCCCGGCGGTGTGTACCGCCAAAGGAATACCGCGGTTGAAAGACCGCTGCGTGGATTCGTGGGTCGTGATAGTGTGGGCGTATTCCTGTTGGTGGGTTTGTTATCGCCAGTTTATCACTGACCTTTGGTGTGGCGGACCTGTGTTGGTATCTGGATTTTGGCGGATTCCGAGCTGTGAGTCATAATGACCTTGGCGGAATTCTGCGGCCGCGGCGGTGTGTTGGAGGTCTTCTGCACGGCGGTAAGTGGCTTTTACCGCCAATGTTGTAATGACCCCATAGTCTTTGCCTGTCATCATGCAAATCGAATGACTTAAATACTCTGGTCTACCCCATATTCCACATGTAAAAATATATTACCCCATACACAACAGCTGCAAAATACTATAGGGCAGATTTATCAACCTTTCACACAGCACAAAGCAGCAAGACATCTTGCTGCATTGTGTAAAACAAAGAGGGCTGGCATGCACCATATCTATCAAAATATGGAGCATTTGTGTCCTCTGCCAGCTCTGGCGCAAAATTAGCAGCCTAACAACAATGCAAGCACCCTTGTGCCATGGATCAAGGGTGTCTGCATTACAGGCAGAATTGTTTTTGGGCAGGAAGGAACACCTGCTGCCCAAAACCAGTTGTGAGGGGTATTTTCCTCTTTCTATGTGTTCTGCATTCTGCAGCACACACAGAAAAAGGAAAACATGAGTAGAAATAAACATATTTCTACTCATTAAGCCTCCTGTAGGGAAGTGTAGGATTTTGACACATCCCAAGTCTATCACTAATGGTACATCTGGGCATTCACCAGCATACATGGGTGGATGTTAGGGCCATCCCCACACTCCACCCATGTAATGCCTTGCTGGGGCAGATTAAGGCAAAGCAGCAATTTGCGCTGCCTTGCATTTCTCCAGATTTATCAAGCCATAGAGAGCCACACAAGGTGGCCTTGCGTGGATTGATAAATCTCACTTAGGTTTTGTGTCACTCTTGCACCCCTTTGTGTGTGGTGCAAGGCTGACATAAATCTTAATAAATATGACCCTATGTGTGTACATATCCAAGTCTTTTTTCCCTCTGTTTAACCTTTGCTTTGCAGTTATTTGCACCCACACTACATAGTGACAACATAAATGAATTAAGCTCTGCCATTGACTAAAAATATTTTGTGCATTTATCTTGGATTCCTCAAACTTAGTTGCCTGATTTTATGCATAAACATTCTCATATTGGTCTATGTGTTTTGTATTAATTAGGGTAATATAGTACCTTGTTATTTATTATAGCGCACTGCAGAGTACAGCCTCACAGCTCCATCTGCTTCAAGGCACTTTTGTAGCTCAGATCATGTCAATGTCTTATCTACAGGTTCAGTGCTTTTTCTGTGAGACTTCTGCTCCTTGTCGTTAAGCTGACTTGACCGAAATCATAAAAGGATGAAAAGTTCTTGTGTTATGAGAGGCCTTTGCACTTAATATCAGAGTTGGATCTTTTTTTATTGCTGCTTGTCTATCGCCTCCAGAAACAGGCATCATTCTGACAGATGAGCACTAATCCTAAATCCATTTCACCGTTCCATAGTGCTTCACACTATATTCAAGCTGTGTTGAGTGCTGTAAAACCAAAATCACAACAGAAATAATGTCTAAATAAGTAGAGGCTAGAATAGATCCTTTATCATGTTTGTTACTCAAGAGCGTGCCAATGACTTTGCTAGCAACTTACAAGGGGACGCGTACAGGCCGATGAACCTTTTGGATCGCATAGAGTATCCTAGCTATGTAGTAATCGATCAACATCAATTATCAATGTAATCAATCAATAACCACTAAGAGAACCATTAAGCATGAAACAATATATCAACATTACATGAATAACCACAAATCAATTATACATTTTATCAATTTTATTTCCCTATTGGTTACAATACTAAGTCATCAGATTAGATCAAACTTTATTCAATCAGCTCAGAATTAGTTTATTAATGACCACCAATAACGTAAGCTAATCAGTACTTGAGAAAACATATGCTCTAATGCTTCAGCGTAAGCCAACAAAGACGAATATGTCAACATCAATAGCAGAGTTCAGCAACCAGTTGTCAATCATTTGTCACTGTCAGCGTCACACCAAGAATCCTACCTAACCCAGATTAGCATTTAGCACATGGGACTTCATGCAAAAACAATTTAGAACATGAATTTGCAAAACATCTAGCTAGTAGATAACCTATAAAAACAGCGCAGTTGGTACCTAGAAAGGAAAGGCACAAAAGTTAATCAGTTACATTGTCATAGCTACCTATCCACAAAATGGATCAGCAACAAAGTCAGTCTTCGTCCTCAGGTCATCAATCGATGAGCAACGCAGCAGGCTATCAAAAGAATGAGCCCAATGACATCTCGAATCGCGTCTTCTGGCATCAGCATTTCACCCCTCATATCTGAAGTTTTAGCCCCTTGTCATGACTTTATTTATTAGAGTTTTTCAGTACATCCCCCTAATTCCTAATTGAACAGTCAATCAGCAGTTATGACTCTATCCTATACTATTAGTTTTGCAAATCTATGAATTCTAATATTTCTCCGTTCTCAATTCGTTGATTTGATCCCTGTACGATGTCCTCATCATCCGGCTCATCAGGTATCGAAAATGTTCTATCTTCTTCTCCAGTCAGTGTCTCTACTGTTTGAGTCCTGGGAAAGTACATTGAGTCTTCCTTACACCAAACTGTAACAATTTTAGTTTCATCATCTCCTGTCCATCGGTACATTGCAGAAAACTCTAGCAAAGCAGATTTTATTAGACAGCAAACAGTTCACAGTCACTTCAATGCACAAGCAACTTCTACATTGTGTGTTAATTAGTTCGGCTCCTGCATGAGGCCTGAAAAGACTAGACCACAACTTCGGCTAAGTTAACTCTGCAATATAATGCAAAACATAGGTTATACATCTTAATATGACACATTACTACATTATTATTACTATACATTTTCATTATTTCACGCATTTGTAGTCATTTTAGTACAGGTTTGTATAAATGGCTGCCATTCCCCGTGGGCAGATTTTCAAACGTGCACATTGTTTTTCTCTATAATTAATTTTCCTATGAACCTTTGTTAACCATAACATATAAGCATTTATTAATAATTTCTAATTAGCATATCTGCTTCAACAGTCCCTCCTCTGGTTACAAAATATGTCATCACACCTTTCATTCCCCCATCATTTCACAATTCTGTTTCTGCTGTATTTTGTCTCCATCTCAAATCTTCCATATAAATTCTTCCCCTGTTTCGTTCTTCCCTCCTCTGATTATTTTGAGATCTTTTAAATTTTATCTTTTGACATAATTCACAAGAACCCCATAATCCTAATCTGCAAGCAATCATAATTGACTAAACCATTTTCCCACTGAAGCAAATCCTTTTCCAACCTTTTCCCACACATCTGGCTCATTCAATTCTTTCAAATCCTTACTTGAGTTAGTCAGGTTAGTGAGTAAATCTCTTATCTCCCTATCATTGTCTGGAATATAGGAACAACAATGCCTAGCATTAATCATCTTACAGACTCTGCCGTCTTTCGCCAAAAGAATGTCTAAAGCAAGCCTATTTTGAAGCTTCATAGCTTTATCCGCGGCTAATTCAGTATCTATCAGGAGTATTGCCCCTGTAAAATTTGTCAGCATGTTATCCACAATAGTAGACAACTTTCTGAAGGAATCACTGCACCAAAGATATCTCCCACAATTATAGAAGAGGTTTCCCTCCTCTGTCGCTTATGATGTAATTCTTTTAGTGTTTTTCTCCTATCATCAGTATGCACCATGAAGCTTTTCTCTAAAGATGTAAGCAAGCACATTAGGTTGTTACGAAGCACATAGGCTGTTCCAAATGTTAATGTTGGCTCGAAGAATCCTCTAACTAGCACTATATCATGTCCTCTAGCTATTTTACTCAGGTATCTAATAATAGGAACAAATGAAAATACATCATGGTTAGAATAAAAATATTGTATATACTCTTGGTTATAGAACCTTGTTAGTAGCAAACTACAGCTTATTCCATAGGTTAATGGTAAACTATGGTACGTAACTCCTTCCTCTACTGACAAGGGAATTTGCGTACACACAAGACAATTCTTTGCATCCATCGTTTCATCATACTCACTCAACAAGCAATAGAACATGTTAGAAGAAAGCTCTCCTTGAGCATTAGTATAGTCATGCAAGTACTTCTCATCTAACTTAAACCTTTATAAAGCTGCTAGTGTAGTAGTTTCAGGATCAGAAGTAATAGTAACTCTTTTCATATCATGAACAGACATTCCCACAATCATCACTATTAACATTATTCCACACATAACTGCCAATCCAACACTCATGTATCTACAACGCCTAGCAATTCTATCTTGATTATTTAGCTCAGCCATGATCTGTAAAGAATCAGAAAGCAGAAGTAACTCTTATATAAAGTGCAGTAAAGATCAAAAATGAAAACAAATTCTTCTCTCACAGTTCAGTTTCACATCCAGGAACCTTTTTTTCTTGTCAAATCGATTAGCAGCTTGTCACATCCGGTTTTCAGTGTCAAATCAGGTTATTAATGTCTCTTCCGCTTTATTTTTCAACAGTCTTGTTTAGGTTTTTCAGATTAGCCCAACAAACCAGCTTCCTTGATCACCTTCAGGTTACATCAAAGTACTGACTTGGAACTTCTCTATCAAAACAAAAAGACATAAACTCGTGTTGCCATTCATTGGTAGTTGCATACGCCCATTCAGGACCTGTGTAGTGTCGACTTGCTATTATATTTCTTTTCAACTTTCAATCACCACTTAGTTCTCCTTCACTCAATTCTTCTTTTCTTCTAGTATCCACTTCTTCCTCTATTGTTTTGTTTATCACCAGTTCCTTTTTCTTACCTATCTGTGATTCAGGACAATTATCTCCTTTTCTTGTTCCTTCTGTTAATATTCTTCTCAAGATTGGATTCTTCTCCTTCTCTTTCTCTATGGTGTTTTCTCTTGATGGACACGCAACGGGCTCAGGAGAAGTCTTTCATTTTGACTTTGATCCGTCTCAACTCTTGCCCCCTCTTGGTCTGGCACTTGCTCTGTCTGCTTTTTAGCACCGTAGGCTTCCGGGAGAACCTCTGCTGAGTTAGGCTCTCCTGCTGTGTCTGTCGAGATGGGTTCTTCCGCACCTTCCTGTAATTCTTCACTCTTGTCTCTTACAGGGGTAATAGAGCCATCTTCCACAAGCTCTGTTTCAACTTCAGGCTCTATTGGTTCTTTTTCTGCTCAGGTGCGGTGACCTGTTTTGCTGTTGTTGGTGCTTTCAATAACGCTTCTTTATGATCTGGTGGACATACCACTCTCTTTGTATGGCTTGCGTGTATCCAGTTCGGGAATCCTGCACACTTCACAGCTGTTGTGGTTGTTAACACCACCCGATAACGACCCCTCCAACGTGGTTCCAAACAGGTCTTGCGAACATGCTTCCTGACAACGTGCTCCATGCAGGGGTAGGTGTTACCACCGCCTGGACCATGTATGCAGGATAGTTAGACTAGCTTGGACCACTGATGCCTGTTGCTATCCCGATGGGGCCCATCCTTTAATATAGGGAGGGTACCTGAGAGACGACTTAACAACCATCTAATTGCAATAGAAGGATTAGGTATGTTTGGTCCTGACGAATCGCACCGATCATTTTATGACTTTAGATGCGATAAACACGTTGACCTTTCTTGAGGCAATATAGGGATTTCTGTACTGACACTCCACACACTCTCTGATTTTAGGGACTGTAGATAGTATACCAATATAATTTTTTGATTGAGGATTGATTAGACATTACAACTAATCTCTTCCCCTATACCACTGTTTTTAACCATGACAGGGGTCTGATCCTGATTAAATATAAGTTTTGAGGACCTTTAGTCATTTTTAATATCACTTTCATACATTCTTCTGTACCAATCCCACATTCCAGCACTCAACAACCGGCATTTTCTATACTCAAAAGATCTCCGCAAAGAGCCCCCTTGAGGGGCCCGTGAGGCATTGCAGTGCCGGCCTGACGAGGAGCAAAAGCCCGATGATGAGGCATGTCACCAATTGGTGAGTGAGGGCTCTTGTTCTAACTAGAGTTGTCTCACGGGCACCTTTCTTCACTCCCTTCTGTTTGGAACTGTGTACCTTCTTTTTTGGTCAAGTCTGATGGGAGTACTGTACACAGGACCATTTATTTCCTAAAAACTCCCAATTAATGAGCCCTCTCTGCTCTGCTTTTAATGGTCTGAAATACCTCATGGCAGAATGTGGGAACCAGAAGTGCCAGAAAGATCGGAACGAGAATTAAGTCAATGTGAGATAAAGATTTATGAGCAGCAGAGTTATGAGTATAAGCTCAAGTCCCAGAATTCCATACCCTCCAAGAGTCACAAAAACCCAGGCCCTCTGACACCCTACTCTATCTGCTCATTTCAACACCAAACTTTATTGAGTCTTCCCTGGGGACCATAATATTGTTAAAATCCCCACCAATGAAGGTTGTCCCATGAGGGATTTAGAGAATCTGTACATGCAGATCCTTTATGGTACTTCATACCATGGTGAGAGGGGAATATGCATTAATGAAGTGCTGTATGTGCCCATGCAGTGTACCCTCCACCACCACATACCTCCCCCAAATAATCTAGATGGACCTGTGAAACCATCAGTGGGAACGTCTTATGGAGGAGCACCTCTGCAACCCTGGACTCCCTAGTGTGCCCTGCATGAAAGTTTCTATCAAACCCATAGTAGGCCAGAAAGGAACAGTTATTGCAGAGCAGGTGGGTCTTCTGCAAGAGCAGGACTGTAGGACCCTGGTTTATCAAAGCGAAGTACCACCTCTGATTTGACATGGTCGTTGAGACCATTGATGTTCCATGTCATCAGCACATAAGGGGCTATTGCCTAGGTACAGAACTTATGGGCCATTGTCATCCCGGGTGTGCATGTGTACAGGCAGTGGTGTCCCATCCCTGGTAGGAATGAAATATAAAAGCAACGTGCCTGTGGAACCCCTCCTATGTTTTCAAACAAAAGATGAACAAGTTGAAACAGTAACAAAAAAAAAGCAAACATTACCCACCCCCAACAAATTCCAACCCCACACTTCCCCCCCCAGAAGCATCTGCCACCCACCCCACAAAAAAAGAACTCTAAGGCGTGCTCCCCACTTGTCCTGCACCTTCTCATCATGACTAAGGAGTTATTGGTGATGATATAAGTATAGTATAAAGAGCCAGGAAAGCCTCTGGCCCTGTCTATTGAGTCCACAGATGTCACTGGTCAGCGCAAGGGCAGGCTGCCCTGCAACAAGAGTTCCTGGGTGCCCGTAGCCTCGAGTCCTAGTCCCCACCCTCTGAGCCAGAGTTCTCACCTGATCCTTGGGGATCCGGTATGCGTGATGAGCCAGGAGCCCACTTCCCTTCCCTCCAGGGGCACGCCACATGGGTGGGTCTCCCACCACAGCACTTGGTTCACTGTCAAGGCCTGCTGCTCTGTTGTCCACTCCCAGGCTGCTTCTAAGGTATCACAGAAAACAGTTTTGGAGTTATGAATAGCCCATAGGTGCGCATAGAACATCAACATGTACTTCAGATTTAAGGAGTAGAGTTGTGCCTTGACCTCATGATATGATTTTTTGGTTAAGCTGCACATGGTGAGTAAAATCTGGGAAAAGTATGATTTGCTGCACATTGTGGGCAGGATTCCACACCTGTCGGGCCACCTGCGGGATGCAATTCCAGTCCCTGTAGTTGAGGATTTTGTTGATAAGTGAGAGAGGTGGATCCCCAGGGGGCAGCTTGAGCACCAAGGATCTGATCCAATCTTCAATAAAGCGATCTGGTGATGACCCCTCCACAAAGTTTACAAAGCGTAGACTGCAGCACTGGCCACGGTTCTCTGTATCCTAAGGGAGTTCCTCGGGGAATTGTATCACGTCCACCAGCCTCGAGACCATGGCTGCAGCTTACCCAGCATGTCCTCCACAACTGAGACTTGTCCCTCCGCTTCTGCCACCCTGTCCACCAACCCATCAAATCCCTTCACAAGAGGGATACCTCCACCCTGACCTCACCAATCTTGGAGTGCAACTGGGATGCCTGAGGGACAAGCAAGATGGCCCCTGAATCTTCTGCCCAGGCAGAGGGTCTAGGGGTGGCTGCTGGCTCCTGGGCCCCATGTGTGCATGGTGGTGGTGCAGTAAAGTGATTAACTTTAGATGGGCCTTGGACCCCCACTTGCTTGTCATGCCGCATGGCTAAGAAGATTCCCCTAAGTCCCCTATCAGCAACAAGTCACCAGCAGAATATCCCACAGCAGGAGGAGTTCAGGGTAAAGGACCGGACCCAACTCTATGGCCCACTTGCAACAACAGGATACTAGGTGACTACTAGGTGGGCAGCATGAGCAGCCGGGGACCGCTGAACCATCCTACCTATCACCATCCCCAGGCTGGGCCAAGTCTCTCTAAGATTCTGACTGTCTCTTATCAGGGAGGTCACCATTGTTCAAATCTCCCTCCTGTGTCCTCCATGGACAAAATGGGTGGGAGCCCTACCTTGAAAAAGCCCACACTCCACCACAGCAAGCCAGTGCCTACGCTACTACCCGTGTTAGACAGTTCTCCCTGCCTTCCAACCTTAACCCCACGGCCTTGGGGGTTCACTGCAATGCTTCTTATTACCAGGCAGAGGAGGGGGAGAAGGCACCCCCACAGCCATATGGGCAGTTTCTGGCCACAATGGGCAACACCAGGAGTCTTAAACTCGCTGATGCTGGAACACGTAGCATCAGTGCCAGTGTGGCCTCTAGACAGGACTGCAAAGCTGTCCCGGGGTCCCAGAGGCCCATCACGCAAATGGCAGGAGCTCTGACAGAGAGTGACCGCCATGTTCCCCAGCCAAGCCATGCCCCCAAGGGGCATACTACAGGGGCCTGCACACATATTTGTGGCTCCTTCTGTAATAATAAATTGGTCTGAGAGCACAAACCTCACACTCTATACTCTAAGGCAGTGGTCTTCAAACGTTTTAATGCTGAGCCCCTCGAGTAAAACAAAAAATCATCGGGACCCCCTCTCCAAATCTTTCACAACTATTCTTTTACATTTATTTAAACATTGCAGTTAAGTTCTGTTAGTAGTTGCATGATTCCAAACATACTATTCTGGAGTATTTGGAGTGCCTTCCCTTTTGATACATACTCCCAGCTTTAATATAAATGACAAAACATGTTAGTGATGGCCCATTACAGAGTGGTTTACTGCTACACATTTTTCTCAGCTTAAAACAAAGCCCTGTTATGTGCACAATGTTCCTTTTGGTCAGAACTTGACGCCTCTCCTGTGGGATCACTCAAAGGCCCCCCATGGGGGCCTGCCACCTAGTTTGAAGATTCCTGCTCTGGGGTTAGGTTCCTTAATCAGTAGTCTGGTGCTAGCATTATTTTGGATGCTTATTTTTTCCTTATGTTCTCTAAATAAAATTGAACTTCTTAGCTGCTAACAGTTTAAGAAATTAAATATACAACTGTAGTGTTTGTGTCTAGACAATCATGCCTGCTTTGCAAAAGACATGCAATACCTCATTTGGGCATAACAGGAGTTACATCCCAAATCAGGAATTGTAAGTAACTGGTGGAAAGCCACAGCTCACAATTTATTTCCTTTGACATATCACCTCCTCTAAGCAGACAAAATGTGCTTGTGAAAAATGGCCAGTATTGATTAAAAACATGCAGGGATCGATGTGGAAACTCTGATTCACACTTGTTACTCATGTCTATGGGGCAAACTTGTAATGTGCTGTGTAGAGTGCCACCCACCCTCTATGATACATTGTATGGCACTCCACAGCCTGAGGGGGAATCGTGGCTGAGGGCATAAATGAAGGCAGGGTGATCGCTTGGGTCACTCTGCAATACCTTAGTAGTAGTGTCTCTGTGTTCCTCTCGATACATCCAGTAGGTGCATGCCACAGCTTCTCAGGCCGGACACTACACTGATGACGAGGACAGCAGTGTCCTTGTCTGCTGAAACACCAGGAACAAATTGCTGGTTTGTTTTGTTGCACCACGAGGGTGCAAGGAGCTGAGCTGGCATGATCCCTGCCAGCCAGCAGGGGTGCAAAGTGCTCTGCCCTCAGGTGTGAAAAGCCTGGTTCCGACTTGCCAACTCACATGGTGCCACAGTGTGACACACAGTATTCGCTCCCCTCACACAGTCTCCCGTAGAGGAACCAATATTACATGGGACAGGGAAAACAAGTTGAAAACCACCATAGTTATTTTCAGCTCGTTTTCAGAGGTTTTAAATTGCTGATTTCAATAAATGGGTATGAACACACCCCTGGGCATCGTCAGCAGCCTAAGCAAGCTTTTTTTTTGCGGGGGGCTTTTTAGAACAGGTGCAGTACACATCACCTGCTTAAGCACCTCAAAAGCTCTTTGACAGCTGGATATCTATAATACCTTTTTGGGCATCTTTTTAGAGGTGAGGTCATTAAGAGGGGCAACAATGGAGCCATAGTTCTTAATGAACCTCCAGTAATACCCTGTGAAACCAAAAAAGGCTCTAACGTGGGTCTGAATAGTAGGGAAAGCCCAGTCTAAAATCGTCTGTATCTTCCCCTGTAGTGGTTCAATCTGTTCTCCACCAACCAGGTGGCCCAGATAACCCACTTTCCCCTGCTGTATCTGGCATTTTGAAGCCTTGATAGTGAGGCCTGCCTTTTGCAGGGCCTCCAGTACTTTCCCCTAGTGGACCAGGTGGTCATCCCAGGTGGAGCTTAATACATAAATATCATCTAGATATGCTGCACGGAATGCTTCCAGACCTTGGAGGACTGTATTCACCAGCCTCTAGAAAGTGGCAGGTGCATTTTTCAGACCAAAGGGCATAACTGTAAATTGATAATGCCTCCCAATAGTTAAAAATTCAGTTTTTGGTTTAGCATCCTCTGATAATTTGATCTGCCAATACCTTGCAGTCAAATCAAAGGTGCTTAGATACTTGGCAGATGCCAGTGTATTTATGAGCTCATCTGCCCTGGGTATAGGGTGAGCATCTGTTTTTGTAACTGTATTGAGCCCTCTGTAGTCTACACAAAGCCTCATTTCTCTCTTTCCATCTTTACTACGAGGTTTTGGGACAAGCACCACTGGGCTGGCCCAGGAGCAATCTGAGTGTTCAATAACACCTAGGTCCAACATTTTCTAAACATCAGATTTAATACAGTCTCTGACATGGTCAGGCTGCCTATAAATCCTACTTTTGACAGGCAAACTGGACTCCAGTATCAATGGTATGTTCACACCAAGTAGTTTGACCAGGTGTGAGTGAAAAGAGTTCCGAAAATTGGCCTCCTTTTGCTCTGCAGTAAGGCAGTCTGCAAGCACAACTCCCTCCACTGAGCCATCAGCTGCAGTGTTGGAGAAGAGGTCAGGGAGAGGGTCACTCTCTTCTTCCTGCCCCCATGTGTGGTCATGAGTCGGGTCAAATCTTCCCTATCATAGTAGAGTTTAAGGCAGTTGACATGAAGTACCCTGAGGGGATTTTTTGCAGTGCCAAGGTCTACTGAATAGGTGACCTCATCCTTCTTTTTCACAATAAGATGTGGTCCACTTCATTTGTCTTGGAGTGCTCTTGGTGCCACAGGCTCCAAAACCCACACCTTCTGTCCTGGGTGGTACTCAGTCAGGCTAGCCTTCTGGTCATGCCACTGCTTTTGAAGCTCTTGGCTGGTCTGAAGGTTTTTAGTGGCCTTTTTCATGTACTCAGCCATTCTTGATCTTAGGTCAAGCACATAATCTACAGTGTCTTGCTTAGGGGGCTTCAAGGGTTGCTGTCATCCCTCTTTGACAAGAGCACAGGGACCCCTAACAGGGTGACCAAATAGGAGTTCATGAGGGCTGTAGCCCACTCCTTTTTGGGGTACCTCCGTGTAGGCAAAAAGGAGGCATGTCAGAAGGACATCCCTTCTCCTTCTGAGTTTTTCAGAGTCCCATTGTCATGCTGTTGAGAGTTTTGCTAAATCTCTCAACCAGTCCATTTGTTTGTGGATCTTAGGGTGTGGTGAATATATAGGTCACACCACACTCCTTCCACATAGCTTTTAAGTATGCAGACATGAAGTTACTACCCCTGTCTGATACTATCTCTTTAGAAAAGCCCACCCTGGAAAAAATTCACAGGAGGGCCTTTGCCACTGCAAGACCTGTAGTGGCCCTTAAGGGGGTTGCTTCTGGGTATCTTGTGGCATGGTCCACTACCACTAAGACAAATCTGTTTCCAGAAGCAGTTGGAGTATCAAGGGGGCCAACAATATCAGCTCCTACCCTTTCAAAGGGCACCCCAACCAGGGGTAATGGGATTAAGGGGGCCTATGGGGTGTCACCAGTTTTGCCACTGGCTTGGCAAGTGACACAAGAGCGTCAGAACTCTTTTGTGTCTTCTGACATGTCAGGCCGGTGAAATTGAGGGACAAGTCTGTCCCAGGTCTTACTTTGCCCCAGATGACCAGCCAGGGGAATATCATGTGCAAGAGTTAGGAGGAATTCCCTATACTGCAAGGGAATGGCCAGTCTCCTGGTAGCACCAGGTTTTGGGTCCCTTGCCTCAGTATAAAGGAGATTGTTCTCCCAATAACCTCTATGTGAGACACTGATATTTCCGTCTTGCTGTTTGACAGCTTGCTGTCTTAGACCCTCTAGTGTGGGACAGGTCTGCTGTGCCACACTCAGTTCCTCCCTGGCAGGCCCCCTGCACCCAAGAGCTCAGCCTTGTCAGCTTGAAGCTCCTCTGGTGTAGGTTCTGCACAAGGAGTTGACTCCTCCTCATCAAAAGGGGAATCTTCTGCAGAGGGAGGGATAGTGGACATGGCTATGCCCTTTCTACTCCTGGTTTTTGGTAGCACTTGGTCCATTGTACCAGGATCCAAGTTTCCCTGTCCTCTCTGCTTCTCGCCTGAGCCCCGGTAAGAGCAAAATATGTACCCTGGAATGCCCAGCATGGCTGCATGGACCTCCAACTTCACTTCAGCCTGAGCTGAAGTTTCCAAATCATTGCCCAAAAGACATTCTACAGGTAGGTCAGTAGATACCAGAACCTCTTTAGGACCAGTAACCCCCCAGTTGAAATTCACAACAGCCATGGGGTGGCTAACAGTGTTGTTATGGGCGCCAGTAACTTGGTACTGATGACCAAGTAAGTGCTGCTCAGGGGCAACCAGTTTCTCCATCACCATAGTGACACTGGCACCTGTGTCTCTATAGGCCTCAACCTGAACACCATTTATTAAGGGTAGTTTGTTGTAACTATTCCCTATTAAGGGGACAAGCAACTAAGGTGGCAAGGTCACCACAATCAGAGACTGAAACAGCCTCAGTGGTCTCCCTAACTAGACCAACCCCCACTACATTATCAAAAGTGAGCCCAGCTACATCCTTTTTCCCACCACCACTGCTATTACTATGGGCACTAGTGGAAACAGTGGGGGTTGTGGTGGTGGGAGGGTTGCTGTTTTTCTTGGGACAAGTAGGATCACTTGCCCAATAGCCTTTTTGTTTACACAAATAACACCATGGCTTTTTCTGATGGTTAGAAGAGGATATGGGCCCACCACCCCCTGAGGATTTTTGTGGGCCTGATGAAGACTCTGACTTTTTATCTTTGTCCCCGCCCTTGTCATGTGACTTACCATCCTTCTTGCTGTCCTTGTCACCCCCTGTATGAGCTTTTCTGCTCACCCTTGTTCTGGCCCATTTGTCTGCCTTATTTCCCAATTCTTCGGGAGAGGTCAGATCTGAGTTCACAAGATACTGGTGTATCAAATCAGACACACAATTGTTAAGAATATGCTCTCTCAAGATTACATTTTATAAGCTTTCCTAATCAGACACCTTGCTGCCATGCAACCAACCTTCTAAGGCCTTCACTGAACAGTCCACAAAGTCTATCCAATCTTGTGAAGACTCTTTTCTGGTTTCTCTGAACTTAATGCTATATTGTTCAGTGGTTAAGCCAAATCCATCCAAGAGTGCAGTTTTCAGAACATTGTCATTATCTGAATCATCTTCTCTGAAAGTAAGGAGTATATCTCTCCCCTTGCCAGAGAAGGACAACCACAGAATAGCAGCCCACTGTACCAGAGGGACCCTCTGAACTTTACAAGCCCTCTCTAGTGCAGCAAACCACTTCTAAATGTCATCCCCCTCCTTGTAAGGGGGACAATATTATGCAGGTTTCTAGAATCAAATGTATGCTCTGTAACATTGGAACTTCTAAAACTGCTCTTGCTGCTGCCACCATGGGGAACTAACCCAAACCCCTGTCTTTCCCTTTCCACAGCTAGGGATTCCCTATCTAAGGCCAACTGTTGCGGCTGTAGCCTCAGTCTGGCCTCCTCCAACCTCAGCTTTCTGAGTTCTCTATCTAGGGACTGGTCCTCAGGGTTGGATGTGTGGGATACTTCTGACACAGAGTTGACATTGGAGTGAGCAGAGGTTCATCATTCCCTGACCTCTGCGACCCTAGTGACCTGGCCTCTAGGGGTTAAGGGTGCCCTACGTGTGTGGGCCCCCTTCCCACTACCAGCTACACTATGTCGTTTGTTGAGAGAAAGATCTGTGGAAGGACCCTTCCCTGCATCTTCATGACCCTCTCCTGAATCTACCTAGTCAGAACCTCCCTCTACCTCTCCTTCTGATTGTACATGACCATCAGGATGCTCCTGGTCATCTTGTAAGAGGAGATTCTAGAGGAAATCCTTACTGGGGTTCTTCCCAATCCCTAAGCTTCTTTATAAGCAGAAACCTCTCAGAGTTTTGAACTTGAGGTTTTCATAAGTGGTTTTGACAACCCTGGGGGTATCCTCAATAGAAGACATAGGTCCTCATTAGGACCTTGGCGGTATATACCACCTACCGCCACGGCGACGGCTGCCAAAAGACCGTCACCACGGCTACAAGCCACCCCGCCCCGTATCATGACCACAGCCAGATTTATGCCAGAAGGATGGCGGAAATCCGGCTGTGGCCAGGCTGGCGGATGGTGGTAAGGTGGCGCTGCTGCCACCAGCAGCGCCACACCAGTAGTCCTCTGCCAGCCATATTATGAGAATTAATACGTCCTGGCGGTGTTCTGCTGTTGGACACTGCTGCTGGCTTCAGCCAAACCGCCAATGTCCTAATCTGAAGGAAAGTACCACCAGCCTGTTGGCAGTACTTTCCTCCATATTAACGCTGACTGCCGGGGTCATAATGACCCCCATAGGGATAGAAAACGTAAGGGAGAAGAGTAAGAAGTAAGCAAACTATTTCACCTAACTTTTTAGAGGAAAAGAAAATCTTTTCATAACTTTATAAAACTTTTTAAAAAGTTTGAAAAAACGTTTTGGAAGTGAAAATGTGACTGCTAGATATAATTGTATATAGCTCTAAGTATTGGAGTACACTTTTCTTGTGAAAAGCACCAGTGACAAAGTGATAAAGCAATTGCACGTACTTACCCCACCGCTGCACCACCAATGTGAGAAGCTGGCCTGGTTTGTAGTAGGTACCAGAGGTACTTACCCCGTATACCAGGTCCAGTGATCCACCTTAGTGAAATGTAGGCAGTGTCTACGAGCTCAGGCTGTCTAGGGATAGCTGTAGCAGAGCAGCCAAGGATGAACTAGGAGACATGCAAAGCTGTTGCAATATCACTATAGTCACACAGTACTTAAACACAATAAAAGACAATACTCAGTGTTACTAAAAAATAAAGGTACTTTATTTTAGTGGCACAAGGCCAAAAATATCTCAGAGGCAATACCCCTACTGGAGATAAGTATTATACACAATATATACAGTAGTAACCAAAATCAGGTAAGTAAACAGTCGTAGAATAGTGCAAACAATGAAAAACACAATAGATTGCAATGGGCCTAGGGCCAACACAAACCATATACTAAAATAGTGGAATGCGAAAGTCGGATTCCCCCCTAGCAAGGGTAGTGTTTAGAGGGGCGCTGGGAGTGTAAGAAAACACCAAAGATAAGCAAGGTACCCCAACCCAGAGCCCAGTAAAACAGCAGTAAAGTACAAGTTTTCTCAGAACACACTAGAAGTCGTGGTGAAGGATTATGCAAGAACCAAGCAAGACTGAAATGAAACCAACAATAGATTCCTGGACCTGAAGACCTGCAGAGAGAGGAGACCAGGTCCACAAGTCGATGAAGAGTACAGGAAGAACAGGAGCCACTGCCAACCTGGATGAAGGTGCAAAAGTGTGTTCTCCGGAAAAGTACAGAAATGCACCAAAGAAGATCGCTGCAGGTTTCTGCTTGGTGCAAGAGATATCCCACGTCGAGTCATTGGATGCAGGCTGTTTGCATCACTGGATCCCACTAACAAGCCTTGGTTCATGCAAGAACACGTTTTGCATCAAAGAGGAGCTGCCTGGGCCCTGGAGGGACTTGGGGGTCTCAATTCAGACTGAGGAGACAGAGGGGGCTCTCAGCACTTCAGAGTGCCCTCAGAAGACCAGGCAGCACCCACGGGAGTCCCAGGACACTGGGACAAAGGAGTTGCAAAGTGCGGTTGTCGCAGCACTACACAAAGGGATTCCATGCTGCTGGAGAACAACTCAGGGAGCTGAGCACCGCAGGATAGTGCGCTGGGTACCTGGGCTACGCTGTGCATGAACAACTTTTGGAAGAAGTGCACAGACGCCCAAGGAGCTGCAGATGCACAGCTGTACTGTCTGGCATGGGAAGGCAAGCCCTTACCTCCACCAAATTTGGACAGCTGGACCTTTGAACAGTCAGGATCAGTTCGGTCCACCACCTGTGTTCCAGGGATCAAGCTCATCGACAGGAGAGGAGTCCCAAAGTACTGGTCGTTGTTACAGAGAGGTGCCTGCTGAAGCAGGGAAGTGACTCCATCACTCCATGCGAGATTCCTTCGGTTCTTCTGGTGCAGGGTGAAGACAGGCACTCCTCAGAGCATGCACAACCTGGAAACTGTTGCAGTTTCTGACTGGAGTTGAAGTTGCAGGTCACAGTAGCCTTCCTGGATACTTTGTTGCAGTTACAGCGGTTCCTGGAGCAGTCTGCGGTTGATCTGACAGTCAGAAGCTGAAGCAGAGGATGCAGAGGAGTCCTGGTGGAGTCTTGCAAACCAAATCTGAGGAAACACCCAGAGGAGAGACCCTAAATAGCCCTGAGAGGGGGATTGGCTACCTACTAAACATGCACCTACCAGGAGGGGTCTCTGACATCACCTTCTGGCACTGGCCACTCAGATGCTCCGAGAGGGTCCCACACTTTCGAATCCAAGACACCAGAGACACTCTGGAGGAGCTCTGGGCACCACCCCTGGAGTGCTGATGGACAGGGGAGTGGTCACTCTCCTTTCCTTTGTCCAGTTTAGTGCCAGAGCAGGGACTAGGGTCCCTGAACCGGTGTAGACTGGATTATGCAAGGAGGGCACCGTTTGTGCCCTTCAAAGCATTTCCATAGGTTCTGGGAGGATACCCCTCCCATGCGTGTTACACCTATTTCCAATGGGAGAGGGTGTAACACCCCTCTCCTAAAGGAAATGCATTGTTCTGCCTTCCTGGGATTGAGCTGCTCAATCCCCAGGAGGTCAGAAACCTGTCTGTGAGGTGGCAGCAGCTGGGGCTGCAGTGGAAACCGTAGAGAACTGGTTTAGCAGTACTCTGGGGGTCCATGGTGGAGCCCACAGTGTTCATGGAAGTAGCTCCCCAATACCAGATTTGGATTGGGGATTTAATTTCAGAATTGTAGACACCTCACATGGCCATATATGGAGTTATCATTGTGAAGCTACATATATTTATTGACATATATGTAGTGCTAGCTTATAATGGTGTCCCCGCACTCATGAAGCCACGGGAAATTGGTCCTGGAGCACGTGGGGGCACTTTTGCTGGTAACTGAAGGTTAGACATATAGGTGACTTATAAGTTATCTGGTGCAGTGAAAATCGCTGTGAAATAGTGTGTGCACTATTTCACTGAGGCTGCAGCGGCAGTCCGGAAAGAGTGTTTGAATGAGCTCTTTATGTGTGGCAAAAGATATGCTGCAGCCATTAAGGATCTCCTGGAACCCCAATTCCCTGGGTACCTAGGTACCATATACTAGAGACTTATAAGGGGGTTCCAGTATGCAAATCAGAATTGGAATATGGAGTCACAAAACTATAGTGACAAATTTGGTAAACAGAGAGAGCATAAGCACTGGAGTTCTGGTTAGCAAAACTCCAGTGACACAGTCAAGCATACTGATTACACATATAGGCCACAAAGTATGAGCACCAGGGTCCTGACTAGCAGGATCCCACTGAGACAGTAAAAACACACTGACAAACTGAAAGGTGATACTTTCCTACAGTGGTTGTCTGTCTTCCTCAATGCCTGCCAGCAAGCTCGAGCCACCTGAATATTAGAGACACAAAAGACTGTCCATCGCCTTAAATACGAAGAAAAAAATGATAATGAAAAACTGTAAGGTGTAGCATTATTGGTATCTGAGGTATAACCTTGCAGTTGCCAAGCTTACAAGGAGTTTAAGTGGTTGGCTCTGAGGTGCGTGAGAACACTTGTAGGAAAAAAGTAAAAGAGTACAATAAACAACAATCAGTAGGGGAAGAGTGTCACGGCTAAGCCCCTACACCCACCCTGACCACACGTACATCAAAAGGCGCACATACCATAGAGTTGAGTGACATGTAGGAACACAAGCCCATGAAAAAAAAACAAAGAAAAAAAAGAAAAAGAGAGGATGACAACAATAAAAGATAATTTCAGATCAGCAGCAAAGCGTAGTACCACCTGATCCCACACTTTGTGCACATTCCTCTGTCATGGCGATGCCACCATTCAGTCACTTGGTGGACCCCACTACAGGCGTCTAGCGCTGGCATCAGTGGTATGGATGCCTCCCGGACTACTTTCATGCCTGCCGGAAAACAGACGGGACAGTGAAGAGATGCATGATGCTCCACATCAGCGGGCCTGAGCTGAATGGCCTATTCGAACACCTCCCAAACACTGAAAAGGACGATGATTTTGAGGCTGCAGTGGCAGCATTGAACTCCCACTTTGATCCCCACTGAACACCGACTATGAGAGGTTCAAACTGAGACAGGCCTGGCAGGCAGACGACAAGTCTTTAGATGTCTTCTACACACGCCTACGCAAAATTGCGAACACCTGCACCAACATTCATCAGTCAGATGAAATCAGAGTTCAACTGATCCAGGGCTGCAGATCATCAGTCCTTAAGAAACCAATTCTAGGACAGCCAGGTATCTCCCTAGACAACATGTTAATACTGGATGGGTCCCACAAACTGGCAGACATGAGAGCTAAGGACATGGAGGCAGCATTGACTAAGGGAGCTGTTCCAATAGACACAAACAAGGTGGTAAAAGCTAAAGAGGAGCAAGTCAACACCATCCAAAGCCTGACCATGCAACACCCCCACACCCAAGGAACCTGAGAAAGGATGCAGCAACTGCGGTCTGACACACCAGCTACGTAGTGTGCGCCCAGCACAAGGGAAGACGTGCATGAAGTATGGGTGCATGAACCACGTCACCAAAGTGTGCAACAGCAGTGGGCCCAATGTTGGTCAAGGACCCTATGGCAGCTATGCCTTAGGGAGGATGAAGCAGGGCATGCTGTGCATCGGCTAGTGTCCATGGCATGCCCTGATGAAGTTTTCAAAGTCTTGTTCACTGACGGAGAGAGCCACCACAAATGGCCCCCACCAATGTGCTGGGTTAACATTGAAGGCACCCTGATCACAGTTCTCATCTCCAAAGGTGCATCCATGAAAGTCATGGATTCAACCAATTCCATAAACTCAGGCCACAACCTAAGCTGTCACCCACCAAAGCCAGGATCTACACATATGGGGGCACCTAATCATTACCACAGAAAGGAGTCGTAGAAGTAACAGTGGAGAGAGAAGGAAAGATGACACAAGCTTCATTCCACATGACCAGAGGAGACATAGGCACACTTCTAGGGTGCTACACCGTGGAACACTTGGGGTTGGTTTTCCTTGCTCAGCCCGTGCATGACTCGCATACCGCAAACATTCTATAAGAGTTCTTACAGCTGTTCGTAGGGTTGGGGCACTTGAAGGACCTGAAAGTAAAGCTCTACATTGACAAGACTGCCACTCTCAGGCACAGGAGAGTGGTGTTCTGCCTGTGCCCACTGGTGGAGAAAGAGTTAGATCAACTTGAACAGCAAGAGGTGATCAGGAAGGTCAATGTACCCACCCCATGTGTGTCACAGCTTGTAATAGCACCCAAGCCTAAACATCCAGGAGCCGTAAGACTATGCATTGACATGAGGCTCTCAGACAAAGCAATATGCTGAGAGCGACGAATCACCCCCACAGTTGATGACATTGTGGCAAACCTCAATGGAGCTAGTTGGTTTTCAAAGCTGGACCTCAATGTGGCCAACTACCAGCTCAAGCTCGACAAGGCTAGCCGTTTTATAACTACATTCTCAGCTCTTGTGGGTCTATGCAGATACAGACGCCTAAATTTTGAAATTTTATCATCAGCAGGGGTTCTTACAGAATGTCATCTGAGAAACCCTTTTCGGGCTGGATGGGGTGCTAAATATATTAGCAATTACATTTTTATATACTCCAACATGCTTGAAGAATACCACGTGAGGCTGAGGGTGACAGTGAAGCGGGTAGCTGACTGCAGACTTACCTTCCACAAACAAAAGTGTTCATTCGACACCAACACTGTTGAGTTCTATGGATACCACTTTTCAAATGAAGGGCTGCATGTGGACCTGAAGAAGGTTGAAGCCATCAGGACTGCAGCTATCCCACGAAATGCATTGGAGGTGAGAAGTTTTCTTGGCATGGCCAACTACTGTGGGTGGTTCATCCCGAGCCTGGCCACTCTTTCGGAACCACTACGGGTCTGAAGAAAGCATGTCTGTCCATGAGATTGGGACACACAAGCCAACCTAGCATTCTGGAAGGTAAAGGAGGCCCTCTTAGCCACAGCGACAATAGTGCACTTCAACCCCCAGGCAAAGAACCGAACTGATGAGGATGCGAGCCCCATTGGCCATAGTGCTGTACTCCTACAAGAAAAACACAAAGGATTGTGGGTTCTCATTGACTATGTGAGGTGGGCACTTATGGACACAAGGACCATAGCCATATTTACACTTTTTGATACAAAACAGCATTTGTGCAGTTTTGCATCAAAAAGTATAGTACCGGCTTGCACCATTCCAGGACGCCAGCCAGGTGCCAAATTTATGGAATGGTGCAATCCAGTGCAAAGCGTGGGCTAGCATAAAAAAATTACGTTAGCTGGGTGGCGGTGGCGGTATGGGAGAAGGTGGTTTTGCACCAAAAAATGACATTAGGCTGGTTAGAGGCAAAAAAAAAAATGCCTTTAACCAGCCTAGTGATGCAAAACCATCCATAACACATGGCTCCTGTCTTAGAAAAGACAGGAGTCATGCCCACCCCCCAATAGCCAGCACAGGTGACAAGGGTCCCCTGGGCATGGCCATTGCACCCTGTGCCATGCAAGGGGCCCAAAATTGGGTCCCCGAAGGCACTTTAATAAAAAAGAAACCAACAACTTACCTATACTTACCTGGGATTGGGTCCCCCATTGTCCGGTGTCCCTCTGGTGTGGGTGGGGGGGTTCCGGGGGCTTGAAGGGGCACCTGTGGACCCATTAGCAAGCTTTGCACCAGTGCGTCATTTTAGCACTGGGGATAAATATGGGGCTATGGGGTTAGCACAATTTTTTAGATGGGAACTCCTACCTTGCATCTCGTTGATGCCAGGTAGGTTCAGCATCTGAAAAATGGTGCAAACTCCAATATTTTGACATTAGATGGGTCTAGCATCAAATATAAATATGGGGTTAGTTTTGCGCCGAATTTGCATAAAAAAATGATGCAAATTTGGCGCAAAGAGAGTCTAAATATCTCCCCAATGTGTGCCCAGACTAAGGATGAGGTACTAGAAATCCATCCGGCATGCTGACATTTCCATCTGTACCTCTCTGAGCAGAGGTTCCGGGTTTTGAGTGACCACAAGTCACTTGTCTCACTCTTCACCGGCATAGCCTGAATTAGACCACCTTGCATTCAATGGTGGGCAGTGCAGCTCCACCCATACACATTTGAGGTTGTGTATCACCCGGGGATGAACAGTCCCACAGACTATCTGTCCAGACACCCACCAGCGTGGCTCGCACCACCAGCACCAAAGAAAACCATGATGCAGAGGAGTTCATGAGGATGGTGGTTCACAATGCCTGCCCTAGAGCACTACCAATTCCTGAGATCCAAAAAGCCACAACAAGTGACGCAAGCCTCTCCAAGGCAAAAGAGGTACTCAGAAGGAGATAATGGTGCAAAATCCTGGACAGTGCTAAAGCATTAACTGTGGGTGAACAATCAGTGAGGAGCCAAAATTGTGAGATCTCAGATGAGCTCAGCTCAAGTGAAGAAGGCCTACTCCTCCGAGGGTGACTGATAATGCCCCAGAGCTTGTGGGCGAGACTCATTGAACTTGCACAGCAGGGTCACTAAGGCATCGCAAAGACCAAAACACGCCTCAGAGACAAGGTATGGTTCCCTGGTATGGACAATTGGGTGGATAACAGAGTCGATGGATGCCACTCCTGTGCCATTACGAGCGGGGACCCACCGTCTGCACCGCTAATCACCAAAGAAGCCTGCCTGAAACCGTAGTCTTGTGTCACTCAGAGACTTTGGCAGTTCTCTGAGTAGCCAACTCATAGCTATGGTGATAGCCACACTAAGTACCCAATTGTAGAACTTGTGCCACCAACATCCTTCTCAAATGTAAAGCCCATACTAGAGAAGAAATTCACATTGCTGGGGTGCCTGATGAGATGACAACAGACCCCCATTCCTGGGGCAGGAGTTTATCATATCTTTGCAGCCTGGACATCAGACACCAAAAAATAACAACGCAATGGCCTCAGGCCAATGGAGAGGTAGAGCACTTCATGTGCACCCTGAATAAGGCACTACAGATTGAAGTGGAGCAAGGGAAGGATGCAGAGTGCTGCCTGCATCGTTTAGCATACAGTCAAACGCCGCACAGCACCATGAGGTGTTGCCATTACTACTAATGAGGAGAAACACTTGAGACGCCATTCCATCAGGACTCAATGGAAGCCCTGGTGCCATTGATGCCCAGGTCACTTAGGAGAAAAGGAAGGCCACGAATTACTGGGCTAGTCAAGTGCACAGGGCTGTTGTCCCATATCTAGTGGTAGGAGACAAGGTGATCATGAAACATCGACATCTGGGATGGAAGTTCCACACAGTGAAGTGTGGGAAGGTGTTAACATCCAGGAGACAATAATTACAGTTCAACAAGGTCTGTTCACCATGTCCAGAAATGCTTCCTGGTTCAAGCAGGTCAGGTCACAAGCACAGGAACCAGGCAACTGCCAAAAGGCTATGGGTGAGGCACCTGAAGGCAGCCTTTGAAGCCCCAGTCCTTGTCAAGATGTAAAGTCAGCGGAGCAAGGTCAGTCAACACTATCCCCAAGATAAATGAACCACAGGATGCCCACTAGTCTGAACAATGTAAGCGATGACCTGCCTACAAGCCAGGATTTGAGTGGCCAAAGCCAGAGGTATGGACTCCACCTCAATCCTGTACCGAGCTAGAGACTAAGAGACTGTGTTTGCCATATCCCAAAGAAATGATTGCTCCATTTGTTCTGTATTAGTAGAAGTTGGGAGGGTTTGTAGGGTGCCACCCCGCCTCTTCGATACATTGTATCACATTCAACAGCCCGAGGGCCGGGTGCAGCCCGAGGGCATAAATAAAGGCAGGGTGATCGCCCGTTGCCATGCTGCAATACCCAGTAGTACTATCTCTGTGTTCCTTTTGTTGCGGCTAGTAGCTGCATGCTCCAGGCCGAAAACTACAGGCTGGTTTTCCCACATTTCACAACACAACCCTGGGGTCTGTGCAGTTTCTCCTGCCTGGCTGTCTACACAGCCGGGTTGGGGAAACCTAAGTATGCATGTGTGTTTTGCCGGCCTAAGACGGCCGGCGAAACACACATGCGCACTTAGGTGCACTCTCTCTTCATCCCCACTCCTACCTCGTGTGGCCCAGCCCCTCCATACACTGCTAGCTGAGCCAGCAGATGAAAAATAAAACGATCAACTATCATTTGATTTTTCATCTCCTGCCTCTTAGCCAGGAGGGTGCTGTCCCTGATCCTAAAACTCCTCCCAACAGTGCAAAACACAGTTGTCAGAATTATTTTGAAATCCAAATGGCTACATCGATCAAAGAATATTTTGGCACTCTACATTAGCACCTGTGGAGCCCTTCCCCTTCCACCCCCGACCCTCCCTGACCCCCCCAATGACATCTGATGACATCAGCGCAGAGGCCAAAAGAAACGCAAAGCATTTCTCTTCTGATCATGTGATGGAAGCCCTGAGAGACTTCAAAGGGAAGGAAAGGAATTTCCTTCCCTTTGAAGTCTCTCAGAGCATTTCAAAAGCCGGATCGTAAAGGGATCCGGCTTTTAAAATGCCCACTAGGCACAAGGGATTTCTTTTTTCAAAAGAAACTGGCATGAGGGGAGAGTCCCTTTGGGCAAGGGTCGCTCCCCAGGGGGGCAATTGTTTTCAAGCCCTTTGGCCTATTGTTATCAGGCTAATCTACCCCCAGGGGGGGCAGAAACCACTAGGCACCAGGGATAATTTTTGTTTTGTTTTTTTGTGTGTTTTTTTTTTAGATTTGGGGAGTGACCCCTTAGGCAAGGGTCGCTCCCTAGGGGGCAAATTATATTTAGGCCATTTCTGCCCCCTCTGGGGGCAGATCGCCCTATTGTTATTAGGCCGATCTGCCCCCGGGGGTCAGAAACCACTAGGCTCCAGGGATCATTTTTTCTTGTTTGTTTTTTGTGTTTTTTGTGTTTTTTTAGAGTTGGGGAGCGACCCCTTAGGCAAGGGTCGCTAACTAGGGGGCAAATTATATTTAGGCCATTTCCGCCCAATTTTGTTAGGTCAATCTGCCTCCAAGGGGGGCAGAAACCACTAGGCACCAGGGATGTTTGTTTTTTGTACCAATTTCACGCAAGGGGAGCGCCTCCTTAGGCAAGGATCGTTCCCCGTGGGGGCAATTTTTTTTTAGGCCATTTCTGCTCCCCCTGGGGGCAGATCGGCCTATTGTTATTAGGCTGATATGCCCCCGGGGGCAGAAACCACTAGGCGCCAGGGATCTTTTTTTTAAATTTTTTTTTAGAGTTGGGGAGTGACCCCTTAGGCAAGGGTCGCTCCCTTGGGGCCAAATTATATTTAGGCCATTTCTCTCCCCCTTGGGGGCAGATCGGCTGATTTTTGTAAGACCAATCTGCCCCCAAGGGGGCAGAAACCACTAGACACCAGGGAGTTATTTTTGTTATGGTGAATTCACAGAAGGGGAGCGACCCCTTCAGGCAAGGGTCACTCCCTGGGGAGGGGAATAGATTTTAGGCCATTTCTGTTGTTATTAGTCCGATCTGCCCCCGGGGGGGGAGAAACCTCTAGCAGCAGGGATCTTTTTTTTTTTTTTTGGTTTTGTTTTGTAGAGGTGGGGAGTGACCCCTTAGGCAAGGGTCGCTCCCCTGGGGTGGGGGGATTTATTTTTGGCCATTTCTGCTCCCCATGGGGGCAGATCGGCAGATTTCTATTAGGCCAATCTGCCCCTGGGGGGAGAAACCACTTAGGCACCAGGGATTGGTGTGTGTGTATGTGTGTGTTTTCTTTAGGGAGGCAGCCCCTTGGGTAAGGGTCGGTCCCCATGGGGGCACATTACTGTTGGCCATATCTGCCCCCCTTTGGGGCAGATGGGACTATTTTTGGAAGGCCCATCTGCCCCCCCTGATTCCAGGGTTGTGTGTTTCACATGCACCCCACACTATTTTCGTACTGACAATGCCCTGCAAACCTCCAACTTGGCTGGAAATAACACATTTTCCCCAGGTTTTTGTGATGGAACCTTCCGGAATCTGCAAGAATCCACAAAATTCCTACCACCCAGCATTGTCTCATCTATACCGATAAAAATTCCGCTGCACTTGTCAGCCTAAAAATGTTTTTTTGCAAACTGCCCTTTTGGACCCCCTTTGGTTCACCCTCAATATCAACATGTTTTTGGCTCTTCCCTTTCACAAGCACTTGGCCCACCTACACAAATGAGGTATCATTTCTACCGGGAGACTGAGGGAAACGTTAGGTGGTATGAACTTTGTCCCAGTGCGGTGATCCCACACAGAAATGTTGGAAAAATGTGATTTTGTAGCTAAATTTGAGATTTGCTGAGGATTCTGGGTAAAAAAACATTGGGGTATCCACGCAAGTCACACCTCCCTAGACTCCCTCGGGTGTCTAGTTTTCACAAATGTCTGGGTTTGGTAGGTTCCCCTAGATGGCTGCTGAGCCCAGGACCAAAAACGCAGGTGCCCCCCGCAAAAACAGATAGATAGTGTTTTGAGGCATTTCCTTTCGCGGGCAGTAGGCCTACCCACAAAAGTGAAGTACCATTTTTATCGGGAGAATTGGGGGAACGCTGGGTGGAAGGAAATTTGTGTCTCCTCTTGGATTTAAGAACTTTCTTTCACCGAAATGAGAGAAAAAAGTATTTTTTTGGCCAAATTTTGAGGTTTGCAAAGGATTCTAGATAACAGAACCTGGTCAGAGCCCCACAAGTCACCCCATCTTGGATGCCCCTAGGTGTCTAGTTTTCAAAACTGCGCAGGTTTGCTAGGTTTCCCTAGGTGCCGTTTGAGCTAGAGGCCAAAACCCACAGCTAGGCACTTTGCAGGGGGCGTGGCCTGGGACCAATGGAGCTGCACGCGTAGTGCGGCGCTCTCGGACCACAATCCAGGCCCGAAGCTTAAATCCTGCCATAATAACAACCGGAGGTCTTAAAAGTTGAAGAGAAGTGATCGGAGAATATACAGCACAAGTAGAGACCGAGGCGATACATTTTGGGGCAGAGTTTACCAAGAAAACTCCCCCCGACAACTCCGCGGCTGCCGTGACCTAAAATTGCGGCCGTGACAGAGCAGTGAACCCGCTGCAGCCGCAGTCCGCGGCTGAGAAGGTACGAAGGTCCCGTGGAGGTGAGGGCCCCCACATCATTCGTTGGAGGATACGAGGGGCTCACACACCTTCGCCACAAACGGCGAGAGCAACAGTATGAAGCGGAACATCAGCGAAAACGGCATAGCGTGGGGCCTCTGGACCACAATCCAGGCCGAAGTTTAAAACCTGCCATAGTGACGACCGGAGGAGTTGGGGATTGAAGAGAAGCGATCGGAGAATATACAGCACAAGTAGGAGCCGCGGCGCCCCACCCTGGAGCAGAGATCACCCGGAAAGCTCCCCCCGAAAACTTCGCGGCTGCCGCAACCCAAAATGGCAGCCGCAACAGAACAGAGAGCTCGCTGCGGCCGCGGCCCTCGGTTGTGAAGACACGAGGGTCTCGTGGAGGTGGGGACCCTCACGCCATCCATCGAGGAATACAAGGGGCTCAGACACCTTCACCACCAACGGCGAGAACTACATTACGAAGCGGAACATCAGCGAATGCGAGTAAGGTGGCGCCCTCAAGCCACAATCCAGGCCCGAAGCTTCAATCCTGCCATAACAACGACCGGAAGTCTTACAAATTGTAGAGAAGCGATCGGAGAATATACAGCACAAGTAGGAACCGCAGCGCTCCACTTTGGGGCAGAGATCGCCCCCAACAAAAAAAAAAACTCCCCCTGACAAGTTTGCGGCTGCCACGACATAAAATGGCGGCGGCGACGGAGCAGGAAATCAGCTACAGCCACGGCCCTTGATCCATTGAAGAGTGCAAAGGACTCAGTCACTTTTGCCACTAACGACGAGAGCAACAGCACGGAACATCATCGAATACAGTGTAGGGCAGCGCCCTCGGGCCACAATCCAGGCCCAAAGCTTAGATACTGCCATAATAACAACCTAAGATCTCAAAAAGTGAAGAGAAGCGTCTGAGACCTGTTACAATGGTAAAACCAAAAAAGCAAGACAAATCACCAGTGGGGGACTCCCCGCACACTGAGAATCCACCCCCAACGCCCCCCAGAGAATCGCAAATGGGGCACGAACAACAAGAAACAACACTGGACACTGTGCTACTGGCTATTAAAGATTCCCGGGAAGCGCTTGAGCGTAAAATCGATAATCTCACCACAGATCTTTCCCTTTTGCGAGACGACCACCGTAAATTAAAAGAAACAGTGGGTTTGCACGAGACCACGTTGACAGGAGTATTAGCAGAGCACAAAGGCTCATCCTCAGAAATCAAAGACCTGACCACCCGGCTGAAAACATTGGAGGCAAGGGCAGAGGATGCAGAAAACCGAGCCCGACGGAACAACATCAGATTAGTGGGGGTTCCGGAGGGGGCAGAGGCCTCCGCAGCTAATAAAGAAGTATTCCTAGAACAGTGGCTCAGAGACACTATAGCATCAGAAGGCTTCTCACCATTCTTTGCGGTGGAACGTGCCCACAGGATCCCTGGCGGACCACCCCCACCAGGAGTCAGGCCACGGCCAATAATCGCTAGATTACTCCACCACAAAGATATAGACTACGTACTATCACAATCCCGCCAGCTAGGTGAGATTCAATTGGATGGCCAAAAGGTTATGAAATTCCCAGACTTTACGAGAGAAACACAGGCGCAAAGGGCATCCTACATCGCAGTAAAACGAACCATGCGAGAGCATGGTATAAAATATGCCATGCTCTTTCCGGCAAAACTCCGAGTGGAATACGATAACAGAACCCATTTTTTTCTCACACCTCAGCTGGCGATGGAATGGCTTGAATCGCTGAACATCCACTGCAGAGCAACTCGCGACCGGACATTCCGTAACCCCGGGAAGAAACGTAGCAGATCCCGGAAAAAGACCACAGAAGCGGCTCCATCGAAACGTCAATCACAACAGGAGATGCGTGATGCGGTGGAAACAGCAGCAGCATTAAGCGGGGGAGACTTCCACACACGCCGGACCCCAGATGCTACATCAGACGTTGACTCAAACTGCGAACAGTCCTCAATATCCTCCCAGGACACTCTCGTCGGCTTGCCCTTGATCACCCCAGGAACGGCAGACGAGATTATCTGACCTCGCTAAAAGAACAAGTTGGCAAGTGAGCGGACAATTGTGGGGGAATCTCAATCTGTTTAGGGACATTGATAAGACCCAACCGTAAATATAGAGCTATAGGAACCTAGATGTCATTTCTTAACCGGCACATTATATATAATCGGGCCTGGGGGAGAGTCCGGGACGCTGCCTCTTGGTCTCTGGCACGCCTCCCTCCAATAGGTTGATAATTAGGATTACAATAGTTGTAATGGTTTGGACGGGGAGAGTTGTAGGTACCGGTCTTGGGGAGAGGGAGTTACAAAGGGGGTTTGATTTTGGTTGTGTTGTCTTCAGAGTTTATCAGGCACATCTATCTCACAGCCCAAACGGTTCACACCTTAGATTACGAGACTCAATAGGTTTGTCCAGTAGTAGTAATGGAGCGGTGTTAGCGGATCGTCTCCACACCCCTCCCTAAATTATGACCACAGAATACAAGATAATCACATGGAATGTCAGGGGCCTAAATAACATGTCTAAGAGATACAAAGTTCACAGCTTTCTTAAACGAAGGGGAGTGCACATAGCTATCTTACAAGAAACTCACTTGTTGGAACAGGAGACCAAGGCCTTGAAAAAGCGCTGGAGGGGACAAATATTCGCCACTAACCACTCAGCATTTGCGAGGGGAGTGTTGATATGGATCAGACCAGGCGTTCCATTACAGGTTCTTCATACCTTGATCGACACTGAGGGGAGATACGTAGTAATATCTGGTAGATTGGACGGGAGAGAGATAACTCTTGCGGGACTATATGCCCCAAATCACAAACAGGGAAAATTCCTAGACAGATTATCACTGACCATGAGCACACTTCTCACTAGCACTACATTAATAGGAGGAGACTTTAATTGTGTAGTAGACACCGCAATGGATAGATCGCACCCACCATTGTCACAATCTGTAACCCATAAAACAGCACTGCACTTCCAGCAGTGGCAAAAACACTGGCAATTAACGGATTGTTAGCGCAAACTTAATCCCCCCAATAGAGAATACTCTTTTTATTCAGCAGTTCACGACCTGCATGTACGACTGGACACCGTTCTGGCATCTCCAGAGGTGCAATCTCTGGTGGCGAAGGCCGAGTATCTTGGCCGCACCATCTCAGATCATAATCCCTTATTGATCTCTTTGGCCTGGTGCGGCGAAAGACCTTTGATTCCCACTTGGCCCCTGAAAGCAGAGTCACTTGAAGACGAAGCTTTTAGAACCCAACTGGGCACGCAGATTACGGAATTCTTTGAGAACAATGCTGGAACTGCCTCATCCAGATCTGTCGAATGGGAATCCTTTAAAACAGTGATCAGGGGATATTGTATTAGCACTACTGTGGGAGTACGGAAAGTGCTAGAGACAGAACTAAACAATCTCGAGAACTCCCTTAGGGAACTCGAACGTAAGCACCCATCACAACCCGACCTCTCAACACAACTAGAAGAGACAAGGACTAGAATAATAGAAACTAACACTATATTGTCATGTTCCGATTACAAACAATACTTGCAGAAGCAACATACAGCGGGCGACAGAGCAGGCGCCCTACTGGCATGGCTGGCTAAACCGCCCCAACTTCAAACCATAGTGGTGGAGTTGGAGACCACCCCGGGTATAAAAGTATATGGACAGAAGGAGATCAATACCACCTTTCTTAAATATTACTCAGAGCTGTATGCGCCTCCCTCCGAAATACTCAGCGACGCTCAATTACAAGATCTGGGGAACCTCAACCTCCCAGCATTGAAAGGGGAAGATAGAATAGCCCTGGTGACTCCCATATCACTTACAGAAATAAAGGCTGCAATCCAGAGTATGGCAAGGTACCGGGAGCAGATGGTCTCCCTCTGGAGTTCTACCTTACATATCAGGACTCATTAACCTCCCAGCTCAGCATCTTATATGCAGAGGCATGGAATAACAACAGCTTACCTCCTTCCACTACAGAGGCAATAATGATTCCCCTTCTGAAACCTACCAAACCCCCCACAGAAGTTCGATCATCCCGCCGACTATCAATGTTGAACTTAGATTATAAAATACTAAGCAGGGTACTAGCTAATAGACTTCTACCATATATGTCCTCATTAATCCATCAGGACCAATCGGGATTCATCCCAAAGAGAAGCACTGCCCAAAATATCCGTCGATTGATCTCACTCCTTCATGCCCTACCCCCTGACGCAAATAGAGCAGTAATCATCTCGATAGATGTCGAGAAGGCTTTTGATAGCCTACGATGGGACTACCTAGAACGAGTGATGCTGCAGCTAGGACTAGAAGAAGAATTTGTCAAATGGACGAGGCTTCTCTACACAAACCCCACAGCGAGAGTACGCACTGGCCGTACAATATCCCCTTCCTTTGCCATAGGTAGGGGTGCAAGACAGGGATGCCCGCTTTCACCTTTGCTTTTTGCATTGGCAGTTGAACCTCTCGCCCAATCAGCTAGGACCCAGAGATTCTACGAAGGCATTACAATCAATGCTTGGACGCATCATATTGCTCTCTATGCAGATGACATGTTACTCTTCCTCCGGAACGCAGAGACCGATCTACCAGGAGCAATGACAATGTTAGACAACTTTGGAGCCGATTCTGGACTCCGGATAAACTGGGGGAAGTCGTCCATTTTTCCAGCTGCTAGGGGTATCGAAGAACCAATGGACAATCGGGGTCTTCCGTGGTCCCCGTCCACATTCAAATATTTAGGGGTCAATATCTATCACTCCGCTGAGGATTTACTAGAAGGGAACATTCAGAGCACAATTAGGAGTATCAAAAACAGCATGACATTCTGGCAGACACTCCCGCTAGCGGTTACTGGGAGAGTTGCACTGATTAAGATGATAGTGTTACCTAGAATGTTATATTATTTTGCAACCATCCCACTCATTATACCGAGGGTGGTATTTAAAACAATTTTGTCCTTGATTACAGGATTTATATGGGGAACCAACAGACAAAGGATAGCACTGCGCACCCTCCAGAGAACAACAGCAGAGGGTGGTCTGGCTGTTCCTGACTTTGAATTATACTATTGGGCGAGCCAACTCCAATGGCTGGTGCGATTCATCAGGGCACCCCCAGTGGGGGAAGCACTGAGAACCCCTCTCCACTGCCCCCGTGATAGAATTCTGGGCATTCTACTAAACCCCAAGAAACAGAATAAAACACTTCCGATAGAATGGGAAGCATCACGTCACTGCTGGGAACAATACCTAAAACGAACACACACTAGAACACCGTTCTCGCCAGAGGCCCCCCTGATCTGTATAGGAACCATCACAGGTAATCATGTAATAAGGGGTATCACCCAATTCATGGCACTTCAGATCGACACCATAGGGGCTCTATATAATAACGGGAAACTGTGCACTTATGCAGATCTGCAGGAAAGGTTCCAGATACCACCAGGGCTGTTCCTAACCTTTAACGCAATTGCTAGGACTCTTCGTAGACAATGGGGTACAGGACTAGAAGAGCCCCCCAGACATAACACCTGTGACCAAATATGCAATATAGGAGACCAAGGGAAGTTGATTTCAGGGATATGTACATCTCTACTAACTAGCACATGTCTTCCCTTAAATAAACTTAAGACCAAATGGCAGGGGGAACTGGATGTTACAATAGATGACACACAATGGACCAGAATAACCACACACATATATACAGTTTCCAGAAATGCCAGGTTTAAATTAATAAACATATATGTTTATCACAGAGTTTACTTAACCCCCTATATGATATCAAAGATTTATGGTGTAGAAAATGCCAGCTGCCCCCGATGTGCAGAACTAGCAGCAGGGTTGTTGCACATGCTCTGGAGTTGCCCACTAATCGGGGACTACTGGATGGGGATATTTGAAGCACTCTCCACTTGCACGGGTAGAAAATTATTCCGATCAGCCATGGTGGCGGTTTTGGGAGATTTCCCTCGCCCCAGCAAGCATAAAATCACAAACAGATTCATAGACCTGGCTTTGATACTTGCAAGGAGAGAAATAACTTCACACTGGAAAGATCCGAAGGGTCCACAGATAAATCGTTGGAGAAATGCATTAATCAAGTGGGCGGAAACTGAAGGTACAGTATTACTAAGGGAAACACTCAGGGGCCTAGGAACTAGAGACAATGCTCAGCACTGGAACATGATACTGGCGAATTTTAGAACACCTGACACTTCTAACTCTGATGCGGAGGCAGATTTATCAGAAACAGATCATGTATAATTGTTCAAGACATTCCTGTTGAAGATCGTACAAGAGACCAAATAAGTGATTCATTTGTGAACCAAACAAATACCTCTGTATAATTGATGGGAAGTGCGAAAGGGGAGAGGGAGGGGGAGGGGGAGTTACAAAAGATGGGAAGTTATTTGTTTTGTATGCGTTCATGCAATTATAAAGCAATAAAAGAGATCTTTAAAAAAAAAAAAGCTAGGCACTTTGCAAAAACAGCTCTGTTTTCTTTGTGAAAATGTGACGTGTCCACGTTGTGTTTTGGGGCATTTCCTGTCGCGGGCGCTAAGCCTACCCCCACAAGTGAGGTACCATTTTTATCGGGTGACATAGGGGAATGCTGGGTGCAAGGAAATTTGTGGCTCCTCTTGGATTCCAGAACTTTCTGTCACGAAATGAGAGGAAAAAGTGTTTTTTTGGCCAAATTGTGAGGTTTGCAAAGAATTTTGGGTAACAGAACCTGGTCAGAGCCCCACAAGTCACTCCATCTTGGATTCCCCTAGGTGTCTAGTTTTCAAAACTGCACAGGTTTGCTGGGTTTCCCCAGGTGCCGGCTGAGCTAGAGGCCAAAATCCACAGCTAGGCACTTTGCAAAAAACAGCTCTGTTTTCTTCTTGAAAATGTGATGTGTCCACATTGTGTTTTGGGGCATTTCCTGTCGCGGACGCTAGGCCTACCCGCACAAGTGAGGTACCATTTTTATCGGGTGACATAGGGGTATGCTGGGTGGGAGGACATTTGTGGTTCCTCTCTGATTCCAGAACTTTCAGTCACTGAAATTAGAGGAAAAAGTGTTTTTGGGCCAAATATTGAGGTTTGCAAAGTATTCTGGGTAACAGAACCTGGTCAGAGCCCCACAACTCAACCCATATTGGATTCCCCTAGGTGTCTAGTTTTCAAAACTGTGCAGGTTTGCTAGGTTTCCCTAGGTACCAGCTGAGCTAGCAGCCAAAATCCACAGCTAGGCACTTTGCAAAAAGCAGCTGTTTTCTTTGTGAAAATGTGAAGTGTCCACGTTGTGTTTTGGGGCATTTCCTGTCGCGGACGCTAGGCCTACCTTCACAAGTGAGGTACCATTTTTATTGGTAGACATGGGGAAACGCTGGGTGGGAGGACATGTGTGGTTCCTCTTTGATTCCAGAACTTTCTGTCACCCAAATGAGAGGAAAAAGTGTTTTTTTGGCCAAATTGTGAGGTTTGCAAAGGATTGTGGGTAACAGAACCTGGTCAGAACCCCACAAGTCACCCCATCTTGGATTTCCCTAGGTGTCTAGTTTTCAAAACTGCGAAGGTTTGCTAGGTTTCCCTAGGTGCCAGCTGAGCTAGAGTCCGAAATCCACAACTAGGCACTTTGCAAAAAACAGCTCTGTTTTCTTTGTGAAAATGTGATGTGTCCACGTTGTGTTTTGATGTATTTCCTGTTGCGGGCGCTAGGCCTACCCATGCAAATGAGGTTCCATTTTTATTGGGAGACATGGTGGAACACAGAATAGCAAAGCAAGTGTTATTGTCCCATGTCTTTCTCTACATTTCTTCCTTCCAAATGTAAGACAGTGTGTAAAAAAGACATCTATTTGAGAAATGCCCTGCAATTCACACGCTAATATGGGCACCCCGGAATTCAGAGATGTGGAAATAACCACTGCTTCTCAACATCTTATCTTGTGGCCATTTTGTAAATACAAAGGTTTTCTTGATTCCTATTTTTCACAATTTATATTTCAGCAAATGAATTGCTATACAGGGAGCGCAGAATTATTAGGCAAGTTGTATTTTTGAGGATTAATTTTATTATTGAACAACAACCATGTTCTCAATGAACCCAAAAAACTCATAAATATCAAAGCTGAATATTTTTGGAAGTAGTTTTTAGTTTGTATTTAGTTTTAGCTATGTTAGGGGGATATCTGTGTGTGCAGGTGACTATTACTGTGCATAATTATTAGGCAACTTAACAAAAAACAAATATATACCCATTTCAATTATTTATTATTACCAGTGAAACCAATATAACATCTCAACATTCACAAATATACATTTCTGACATTCAAAAACAAAACAAAAACAAATCAGTGACCAATATAGCCACCTTTCTTTGCAAGGACACTCAAAAGCCTGCCATCCATGGATTCTGTCAGTGTTTTGATCTGTTCACCATCAACATTGCGTGCAGCAGCAACCACAGCCTCCCAGACACTGTTCAGAGAGGTGTACTGTTTTCCCTCCTTGTAAATCTCACATTTGATGATGGACCACAGGTTCTCAATTGGGTTCAGATCAGGTGAACAAGGAGGCCATGTCATTAGATTTCCTTCTTTTATACCCTTTCTTGCCAGCCACGCTGTGGAGTACTTGGACGCGTGTGATGGAGCATTGTCCTGCATGAAAATCATGTTTTTCTTGAAGGATGCAGACTTCTTCCTGTACCACTGCTTGAAGAAGGTGTCTTCCAGGAACTGGCAGTAGGACTGGGAATTGAGCTTGACTCCATCCTCAACCCGAAAAGGCCCCACAAGCTCATCTTTGATGATACCAGCCCAAACCAGTACTCCACCTCCACCTTGCTGGCATCTGAGTCGGACTGGAGCTCTCTGCCCTTTACCAATCCAGCCACGGGCCCATTCATCTGGCCCATTAAGACTCACTCTCATTTCAACAGTCCATAAAACCTTAGAAAAATCAGTCTTGAGATATTTCTTGGCCCAGTCTTGACGTTTCAGCTTGTGTGTCTTGTTCAGTGGTGGTCGTCTTTCAGCCTTTCTTACCTTGGCCATGTCTCTGAGTATTGCACACCTTGTGCTTTTGGGCACTCCAGTGATGTTGCAGCTCTGAAATATGGCCAAACTGGTGGCAAGTGGCATCGTGGCAGCTGCACGCTTGACTTTTCTCAGTTCATGGGCAGTTATTTTGCACCTTGGTTTTTCCACACGCTTCTTGCGACCCTGTTGACTATTTTGAATGAAACGCTTGATTGTTCGATGATCACGCTTCAGAAGCTTTGCAATTTTAAGAGTGCTGCATCCCTCTGCAAGATATCTCTTTATTTTTGACTTTTCTGAGCCTGTCAAGTCCTTCTTTTGACCCATTTTGCCAAAGGAAAGGAAGTTGCCTAATAATTATGCACACCTGATATAGGGTGTTGATGTCATTAGACCACACCCCTTCTCATTACAGAGATGCACATCACCTAATATGCTTAATTGGTAGTAGGCTTTCGAGCCTATACAGCTTGGAGTAAGACAACATGCATGAAGAGGATGATGTGTTCAAAATACTCATTTGCCTAATAATTCTGCACTCCCTGTATACCCGATATAGAATGAAAACACATTGAAAGGTGCAGCTTATTTATTGGCTCTGGGTACCTAGGGTTCTTGATGAACCTACAAGCCCTATATATCCCCGCAACCAGAAGAGTCCAGCTGATGTAAAGGTATATTGCTTTCAAAAATCTGACCGCAGGAAAAAGTTACAGTGTAAAACGTGGAGAAAAATTGCAGTTTTTTCCCCTCAATTTCAATGTTCTTTTATTTCAGCTGTTATTTTCTGTAGGAAACACTTCTAGGATCTACACAAATGACCCCTTGCTGAATTCAAAATTTTGTCTACTTTTCAGAAATATTTAGCTTTCTGGAATCCAGCATTGGTTTCTTACCCATTTTGGTCACGAACTGGAAGGAGGCTGAAAGCACAAAAAATAGTAAAAATGGGGTATGTTGCAGTAAAATGTCAAAATTGTGTTGAAAAATGGGGTTTTCTAATTCAAGTCTGCCTGTTCCTGAAAGCTGGGAAGATGGTGATCTTACCACCACAAACCCTTTGTTGATGCAATTTTCAGGAAAAAAACACGAGTCTTCTTCTGCAGACCTTTTTCCCCATTTTTTTTTTTTTAAATACATTTTCACTGTATTTTGACTAATTTCTTGGTCTCCTTTAGGGGAACCCACAAAGTCTGGGTACCTCTAAGATCCCTGGGACGTTGGAAAAAAAGGAACCAAATTTGGCGTGGGTAGCTTATATGAACAAAAAGTTATGAGGGCCTAAGCGCGAACTGCCCCAAAGAGCCAAACAAAAGGCTCGGCACAGGAGGGAAAAAGGCCTGGCAGCGAAGGGGTTAAAGGTCTATGTCTTTTCCTAGAAGTATGTATACACCAATAACCCCTTCTTCCTGCCCCATAAAATGTTTGAAAACATTCCACATAGAAACCTCTGATGATCCATACTCCATCTGCTAGTTATTACCGAAATCTCTCGTCTTGGTGGCAGAACCTTTTCTTTCGTGCTCCCCAAATGGTGGAACTCAACGCCTCTCTGTATGAGAAAAATTAGCATTTTTCTACTTTTCAGGAGACTTAAAAATAATAGGTATACCAACTCAAGCTGTAATGCTTGATTTTGAACTTGGCTATTGTGTTTAGTGCTGGGATGCAAACCTGTAGCCGTATGCTTTGCTTTACAAATCACAAATAAATAAATGAAATAAACATCAGAATTACTGCACTACTTCAATTGATATCTTTTAGGGCACAGATTCCAGAAGTGAGTGGATTGTTCATGCATGTAGTTTGAATATTGTTGCCAACATATTGATCATCAGAATATCATGAGTATATATATATATATATATATATATATATATATATATATATATATATATATATATATATATATATATATATATATATATATATATATATATAAATAATACATACAATGACCTGCGTAATTTTATTTTTTGCAATGTAATTTAGATAAGAATGCCACATAATTTGGTCCTCCGTGCACTATATTACTAGTAACCAGGACAGTGTTAAAACTGTGCAAAGTGGTTTGGGACTGTCGTGATGAAAATGGAATCCATACTTCACTGGCAACCATAAAATATATGGATATTTCTCATTTGTCCTTGTTCCCTGTAAAATATAGGTTGTTATACTAATGCATTTTACACAACGAAAGCATCAAAAAGCACTCATACGTATATATAAAAATCACTTAAAAAACTAATGGTTAGAGGGACTTTATAGTTAGGCTCACATTTCAAACATACACATCCACAGAACTTAAGCTGTTATAGTTATTTCAAGTAACTATAACTGGTGCCCCACGGTAACTATAACTCGTGCCCCACCATGTTTCTCTTCAATAACTCTATTGCATATGTTGCAGTAATAATTTCAATGATGCCATAGAAGATGTCATAACTGATGTAATATATGGAGTAATTAGCAGTGCATCGAGAGGGCTCGAGTTATAATAGGGCACAAGTTATAGTTACTTGAAATAACTCTAACTATACCTGCGAATTGCTATGATTTTGTACATTGAAATGTGAGCATAACTATAATGTCCCTGTAAACTTTGTTTTTTTGAGTGAATTTCTATGTTTTTTAAATTCTTTTTTGCTAACTATAACCTCCCTGTAACCTTTGTTTTTTCAGTGAATTTCCACGTTTTTTAACTGTAAGTATTTGTATTATTTCACATTAATCCATTAACCGCAGCACACGGAGTTGGAAGCAGTGGCCAGGCCCTGTGGCCAACCCTTTATAAGAACCAAACTCCACACCACGCATGGCCCCTTTGGCCACGTGTGGCACAGTGTGGGCTGGCAGCAGGGCCTGGCCAGAGGCCAGGCTCCGCGGCCAACTTATTATAGGCACCCAACCCCGTGTCACGCACGGCTTTTGACCATGTTCGGCAGGGGTTGGCTCAGGGCCTGGCCTGTGGCAGCACCCTATTACAATCCAACCCAGGGCCACGCTTCTTTGGTGGTGATGTGATCCTATTCCTATGCATCAAGAACACATCTCCAAAACTGGTGGGAAATGCGCTCGGGTGGCCTTTTTGTAAGCTGCCTAACATCTTGGGAAAAGGGTGGTAAGATGTTGCATACCACTAATGTATATGGGGCAGGGACAAACGGGCAGGGTTTCTAGCCCATTTTACATACTAGTAGTTTTTAAAACGAAGAACATGATCTCTGGTCTCAGCAGCAGATGACACGAAACAACTCATCTGTCACAGTCATTACATGAGATTTTGAGCTTGAAAGAGCAACGATGCAAACACCTCTGTCAAGGATTACAGAAAACGTTTCGAGGTGGAAATGCAGAGAAAACTCACTTGCTTTGCCTTGGCCATGTGCAAGAAGTTAGAATGATTAGTACTTTAAAAAATGGAGCTTCAACTTGGGCATCTGCTTTGTTTATGTCTGTAAGTGGTTCCAGTTGAGATTTAATTTATGTGAAATGAGCTTTGTGCTTGACTAAATCCTGCCCTACGTATTTATCCAAGAGGAGGCCACCGTTTTGTGCAAAATGTCTACCCAACCGGATTACTCTATACTGGCTAATTAATAAGTGCTACCTCATTGGGAAAATCTATAGTGCATCTCCTACACTACAGCTGCGTAAAGGATGCCAAGATAATGGGCCTGATTACGACCTTGGCGAATGGAATACTCTGTCACAAATGTGTCGGATTTGCCGTCTACTGTATTACAAGTTCCATTATATCCTATGGAACTTGTAAATTGGCGGGCTGGATATCCGTCACATTTGTGACGGAGTATTCCATCCGCCAAAGTCGTAATCAGACCAAATGTCTCCAATGAGCTTCTGTGTCTGTAACTTTGTTCATGTGATTGTTCCTTGAGTGTCTTCACTCTGGAGACCGTGGGGGGAGTCAGCATTTCTCCAGCATGCAGGGAGCTGCTAAATATGCAGCTCCCTGCATGCAGGAGCAATATTTGATTTGTTTCCCTGTCCGCATTACAGCGGGCAGGGAAACAGATGAAAACTCTGCTCCCAGCAAGTGGTAGCAGTTTTCACGCTAATGCTTGCTGGGAGCAAAGTTAGTGTTTGCTTTTGCAGAGGCTGTGACAGCTCCCTCCAAGCAAAAGCAAACAGCTATCTCCCGATGGTGGGCATCTTGGAAGATAGCAGGAGCCGGCCCTGGGAGGTAGCGGTCCCCAGGGCCATTAATGGTTCCAGGAGAGAGGGCCAGGTAGGAATAACCTTACCCCAAGGGCTGGTGATGGGGTCTCATAGGGAACCCGCTTGGGCCAAAAAGCATTTTTGTTGCAATAAAAATTGCAGAGGATACACAAATCCTGGCAAAATGTTTTCATAAAAAGCAAGCACTGTTTCCCAAGCTTGTTTAAACCTCGCAACCGGACGGGGCAAGTCCCGGGGGCAATTTCTAATAATTATGTTGAGGAGGGTGGCACAGGTGATCAAGGCGAACCGAATATGGTTGTTTTTTATTTGGTGACTTGCAATGGAATGAACACCTGGTGATTTTGTAAATACGCTGTCCTGTTTGTCCTGGAGTGGGTGTCTGCAGACTTGCAGAGTGTTTTAGATAGATATATATAAATATCTATATATATGTATATATATATATGAATATATATATATATATAGCCCAATCCACGGTCCCAGCAGCAGTAACAGTCGGACCACAAACTTCTTTCAATCATGAAGCGTTTTATTATATTGTGGCATCCAAAAAGCTCAATGCTTTTCGGAGACAACCTCTCCTTGTTCACGGGTCAGGACAACTCTCCCCACTTCTTAATTTAAATAACACCCTTGTGCACATAATGTAAACATTGACAACAGACTACTTTTTAGTTTCCAGAGAATCTGAATGCTCAACAATTTTGCCATCTTGGCATTGACATTTCAAGCCATTAATCCATTCTACTGATAAATTTTGTTTGTTTCACCTTCACTACTGTATGAATTCAGACCCTACACACTGAAATAATTAATTGTGCAAAACATTCATCATTTTTTAATAATGGGCCTTGCACCTTTACTTTAATTCTTATTTCAATCATGCCCTAGTGGGCAAAAGGATACAATAGATATTTTGCAGAAGTCCCTTTCCTCATATAGATTTTTAACCAGCACATTCCCTGTTCTCTCTTTGTAGTCTCCATACACCATCCTAAAGAGACACAAAAAAATGATTAAAACCACATTTTAAAAAAACTTGGGTGTCCTTCACTGTTAGGGTTTGTGCACAGCAAAGAGCATGTCCCCTCTCACTGCACTAGTGGGTTCTGTAATAGCTCCCTTTTAAACTTGCTATTGAAAGCCTTTCTTGTTATCTCACCTCCCCCCCCCCTTAGGCTTCTGTGTATGTTGTTTAATGTGCTGTTTTGTTTACACATTGGGCCTTGCTTTTACCAAGGCTTCTTTAAAACACTCCGCTCTAGGCCATGTGTTAATTTAACTCATTTGCATTATAACTGAAACTCTGCACACCTTTCAAGAACATGTGCAGCATGTGAGGACCACACCCAGCTCTTCAAACCACACCCAGCTCTGCACACCTTTCAAGAACATGTACAGCATGTGAGGACCACACCCAGCCCTGTCTATAAAAGGCAGCCCCCGAGCCTCTCCCAGTGCTTGTGCTAGTCTACCTCCCGCTTACCTGAGGACAGATCCCTCGTCGCTGGCACTCCTGCTCTCTACAGACTTTCATTGGCTTCAATGGGCGCAGCTGCTGGCTCTTCCTTCTTCCGGTTTCCGGTTCCTCCTTGCCTCAGCCTCTCTCCTACAAGCAACATGCAAAAGAGAAAGAAGACAAGGTTAGACTGATCAGTAGCTCTTGCCAGCAACAAGTAAGTGCAAAACTTTTATTACCTGAAAGAACTTTGACAACAATTTCTGGATTCGTGTATAGACAATTTGAAACAAGATACCTTCCACGAACATTGTGATTCAAACTCTTTGTTACAAGAATACTTTGCGGAACTTTGTGAGGCAAACAGTAAATCAAGGACTTGCACAAATTACATGCTGTATTTTGACGTAAAAGTACAGTATTTGTTTTATAAAAGATTCTGGAAATATGGGAAAAGTGAGTCTGCTATTGGGAATTTAGGCTTTAGTTATATTAAGATGAATGTTTGATATTGGTAATTCTGATAACGGTATTTGTTTAATGTTTTAGAAGCTTTAGAGTAATAGAAAGCACATCCCAGAGCAGTAACACATTCCAAACCTGGAAACTAGAGACCAGGATCCAAGAGGTACTTTTAGAAGAACATTTTTAATAAATAAAGGGATAGTCAGGAACCCAGTTAGGAATAGGTTGTACTTATCTGTTCTTTGTTTATGTTTCATTAGGCACTAGTTTCTACAGAAGTCAGAGAGGGCCGCAGATTTGTGCAGCACTTCAACAGTGGAAACGCAAGAACGGTGTTGTCTCTTTATTTTATTTTATCCACTTCCCCCCTTCCCTTGAGCTTCTGTTCTTAGTGCACTGTTTTAAAAACTAGTGTGCTGGAACAAGCAGTTTCAGGGTGGGGTCGGATTGTCTTCAACCTCCATCAGAACTGAACAAGGACTCAGGTGAGCTGGGCTTTGACATTCACTGTGCAAGGAGTTCCTAGGAACCGGCTGTTGGAAATGGCCTTTCTGCAGGGTCACCCCCAAACTTTTTGCCTTCCTCTTCTTCTTTTTCTGACCTCATTTTTGCTGGCTTTAGGACTCTGTACACTTTACCACTGCTAATCAGTGTTAATGTGCACGTGCTCTCTCCCTAAAACAGGGTAACGTTGGTTCATACCCAATTGGCATATTTAATTTACTTGTAAGTCTCCAGTAAAATGCAATGCCCAGGGCCTCTATATTAAATGATACTAATGGGCTGCAGCATTGGTTGTGCCACCCACATAAGTAGCCCCTTAATCATGTCTCATGCCTGCCATTGCAGGGTCTGTGTGTGCAGTTTCACTAGCACTTCAACTTGGCATTTAAAAGTACTTGCCACGCCTTAAACTCCCCTTTTTCTACATATAAGTCACCCCTAAGGTAGTGTAGGAGGCTGGCCTGGTTTGTAGTGCTATCAAAGGGTACTTACACTCTGCACCAGGTCCAGTTATCCCTTATTAGTGTAGAAGAGGTGTCTAGCAGCTTAGGCTGATAGAAAAGTGTAGTTTAGCAGAGCAGCTTAGGCTGAACTAGAAGACGTGTAAAGCTCCTACTATACCACTAGTGTCATATGCACAATCTCATAAGAAAACACAATACACAGATATACTAAAAATAAAGGTACTTTGGGCCATATTTATACTTTTCGACGCACAACTGCGCCAACGCAGTTGTGCGTCAAAAAAGTTAACGCCGGCTAACGCCATTCTGAAGCACCATGCGGGCGCCGTATTTATTCAATGACGTTAGCCGGCGTTAGCCGGCGGCGCTGCCTGGTGTGCGACAGGACTCCTGTCCCCTGGGCATGGTCATTGGGCATAGTGGCATGTAGGGGGGCACAAATCAGGCCCCCCTATGCCACAAAAAAAAAACAAATACTTACCTGAACTTACCTTATGTTCCCTGGGATGGGTCCCTCCATCCATGGGCGTCCTCCTGGGGTAGGCAAGGGTGGCAGGGGGAGGCCTGGGGGCATGGGAGGGCACCTCTGGGCTCCTTCCGAGCCCACAGGTCCCTTAACGCCTGCCCTGACCAGGCGCTAAAAAACGACGCAAAAGCGGCTGGACATCATTTTTTTTGACCCGCCCACGTGATTTTTGCCCGGGAGTGTAAATACGACGCACATGCCTCGGAGTCAATTTTTTAGACGGGAACGCCTACCTTGCATATCATTAACGCAAAGTAGGTGTCCACGCTAAAAAATTACGCAAACTCCATGGACTTTGGCCCTAGACGCGTCTAACGCCAAAGTATAAATATGGAGTTAGTTTTGCGTCGGAATTGCGTCAAAAAAAACGACGCAATTCCGGCGCAAACAGAGTATAAATATACCCCTTTATTTTTATGACAATATGCCAAAAGTATCTCAGTGAGTACCCTCAGTATGAGGATAGCAAATATACACAAGATATATGTACACAATACCAAAATTATGCAGTAATAGCAATAGAAAGCAGTGCAAGCAATGTACAGTCACAATAGATTGCAATGAGAGCACATAGGTATAGGGGCAACACAAACCATATACTCTAGAAGTGGAATGCGAATCACGAATGGTCCCCAAACCTATGTGAGCTTGTAGAGGGTCGCTGGGACTGTAAGAAAACAGTGAGGGTTAGAAAAATAGCCCACCCCAAGACCCTGAAAAGTAGGTGTAAAGTACACCTAAGTTCCCCAGAGAGCACAGAAGTCGTGATAGGGGAATTCTGCAAGGAAGACCAACACCAGCAATGCAACAACGATGGATTTCCAGACGAGAGTACCTGTGGAACAAGGGGACCAAGTCCAAGAGTCACACTCAAGTCGGGAGTGGGCAGATGCCCAGGAATTGCCAGCTGTGGGTGCAAAGAAGCTGCCACCGGATGGTAGAAGCTGTGGATTCTGCAAGAACGAAGAGGACTAGGAACTTCCCCTTTGAAGGATGGATGTCCCACGTCGTGAAGAAGCTTGCAGAAGTGTTTCCGTGCAGAAAGGCTGCAAACAAGCCTTGCTAGCTGCAAGGGTCGCAGTTATGGTTTTTGGATAATGCTGTGGCCCAGGAGGGACCAGGATGTCGCCAATTACGTGAGGAGACAGAGGGGGCATACAGCAAGACAAAGAGCCCACTCAGAAGCAAGCAGCACCCGCAGAAGTGCTGGAACAGGCACTACAAAGAGAAGTGAACCGGAGCTCACCCAAAGTCACAAAAGAAGGTCCCACGACGCCGGAGGACAACTCAGGTGGTCATGCACTGCAGGTTAGAGTGTCGGGGACCCAGGCTTGGCTGTGCACAAAGGAAATCCTGGAAGAGTGCACAGGAGCCGGAGCAGCTGCAAATCACGCGGTACCCAGCAATGCAGTCTAGCATGGGGAGGCAAGGACTTACCTCCACCAAACTTGGACTGAAGAGTCACTGGACTGTGGGAGTCACTTGGACAGAGTTGCTGAGTTCCAGGGACCACGCTCGTCGTGCTGAGAGGGGACCCAGAGGACCGGTGATGCAGTCTTTTGGTGCCTGCGGTTGCAGGGGGAGGAGCTTCTAGTGCAGAGAGGAGGCAGACTACCCCCATAGCATGCACCAACAGGAAAGCAGTCGAGAAGGCGGCTGGATCAGCGATACAAGGTTGCAGTAGTCGTCTTTGCTACTTTGTTGCGGTTTTGCAGGCATCCAGAGCAGTCAGCGGTCGATTCCTTGGCAGAAGGTGAAGAGAGAGATGCAGAGGAACTCTGATGAGCTCTTGCATTCGTTATCTAAAGAATTCCCCAAAGCAGAGACCCTAAATAGCCAGAAAAGGAGGTTTGGCTACCTAGGAAGGAGGATAGGCTAGCAACACAGGTAAGAGCCTATCAGAAGGAGTCTCTGACGTCGCCTGCTGGCCCTGGCCACTCAGAGCAGTCCAGTGTGCCAGCAGCACCTCTGTTTCCAAGATGGCAGAGGTCTGGAGCACACTGGAGGAGCTCTGGGCACCTCCCAGGGGAGGTGCAGGTCAGGAGAGTGGTCACTCCCCTTTCCTTTGTCCAGTTTCGCGCCAGAGCAGGGCTGGGGGATCCCTGAACCGGTGTAGACTGGCTTATGCAGAGATGGGCACCATTTGTGCCCATCAAAGCATTTCCAGAGGCTGGGGGAGGCTGCTCCTCCCCAGCCCTGACACCTTTTTCCAAAGGGAGAGGGTGTAACACCCTCTCTCTGAGGAAGTCCTTTGTTCTGCCTTCCTGGGCCAGGCCTGGCTGGACCCCAGGAGGGCAGAAACCTGTCTGAGGGGTTGGCAGCAGCTGCAGTGAAACCCCGGGAAAGGTAGTTTGGCAGTACCCGGGTCTGTGCTAGAGACTTGGGGGATCATGGAATTGTCTCCCCAATGCCAGAATGGCATTGGGGTGACAATTCCATGATCTTAGACATGTTACATGGCCATGTTCGGAGTTACCATTGTGACGCTATACATATGTAGTGACATATGTATAGTGCACGCGTGTAATGGTGTCCCCGCACTCACAAAGTCCGGGGAATTTGCCCTGAACAATGTGGGGGCACCTTGGCTAGTGCCAGGGTGCCCACACACTAAGTAACTTAGCACCCAACCTTTACCAGGTAAAGGTTAGACATATAGGTGACTTATAAGTTTCTTAAGTGCAGTGGTAAATGGCTGTGAAATAACGTGGATGTTACTTCACTCAGGCTGCAGTGGCAGGCCTGTGTAAGAATTGTCAGAGCTCCCTATGGGTGGCAAAAGAAATGCTGCAGCCCATAGGGATCTCCTGGAACCCCCATACCCTGGGTACCTCAGTACCATATACTAGGGAATTATAAGGGTGTTACAGTATGCCAATGTGAATTGGTGAAATTGGTCACTAGCCTGTTAGTGACAATTTAGAAAGCAAAGAGAGAGCATAACCACTGAGGTTCTGGTTAGCAGAGCCTCAGTGAGACAGTTAGTCATCACACAGGTAACACATACAGGGCACACTTATGAGCACTGGGGCCCTGGCTGGCAGGGTCCCAGTGACACATACAACTAAAACAACATATATACAGTGAAATATGGGGGTAACATGCCAGGCAAGATGGTACTTTCCTACACAACCCCCCCAAACGAAGGACAATAAGACTAGCCATGACCTGATGAGTCTTCCTTGTCTAAATGGAAATATCCGGAGAGTCAATCCGCATTGAAGTGGGTACTCCCAGGTCTATGTTCCACTGTATAGTCCATTCCCTGTAGGGATATGGACCACCTCAACAATTTAGGGTTTTCACCTTTCATTTGTTTTAGCCAAAGTAGAGGTTTGTGGTCTGTCTGAACAATGAAGTGAGTGCCAAACAATGAAGTGAGTGAACATGGCCTCAACTTCTTCAGTGCCCAGACCACAGCAAAGGCCTCCCTCTCTATGGCAGACCAACGCTTTTCTCTAGGGGTCAACCTCCTGCTGATAAAAGCAACAGGTTGATCCTGGCCCTCAGAATTAAGTTGTGATAAGACTGCCCCTAGCCCTACCCCTAATTCAGATGCATCAGTTTGGACAATGAATTTTTTGGAGTAACAGGGGCTTTTCAGGACAGGTGCAGAGCACATGGCCTGCTTCAGCTCCTCAAAAGCTTTCTGACAGTTAGCTGTCCACAATACCTTTTTAGGCATTTTCTTTGAAGTGAGGTCATTAAGAGGGGCTGCTATGGAGCCATAGTTCTTTATGAACCTCCTGTAGTACCCAGTGAGGCCTAAGAAGGCTCTCACTTGAGTCTGAGTTGTAGGGGGAACCCAATCTATGATAGTTTGGATTTTCCCCTGAAGTGGTGCAATCTGTTCTCCACCTACCAGGTGTCCCAGATAAACCACTTTCCCCTGCCCTATCTGGCAGTTTGAAGCCTTGATAGTGAGGCCTGCCTTTTGCAGGGCCTCCAAAGCTTTCCACAGGTGGACCAGGTGATCATCCCAGGTGGAGCTAAAGACAGCTATATCATCTAGATATGCTGCACTAAAAGCCTCCAACCCTTGCAGGACTGTATTCACCAATCTCTGAAAAGTGGCAGTTGCATTTTTCAAACCAAAAGGCATTACTGTGAATTGGTAGTGCCCTCCAATAGTTGAAAATTCAGTTTTTGCTTTAGCATCCTCGGATAACTTGATCTGCCAATACCCTGCAGTCAAATCAAAGGTGCTTAGATACTTGGCAGATGCCAGTGTATCTATTAGCTCATCTGCCCTGGGTATAGGTTGAGCATCAGTTTTAGTTACCTGGTTGAGACCTCTGTAGTCTACACAAAATCTAATTTCCCTTTTCCCATCTTTGGAATGAGGTTTTGGTACAAGTACCACAGGAGAGGCCCATGGACTTTCAGAGTGCTCAACCACTCCCAGTTCAAGCATTTTCTGAACTTCTTGTTTTATGCAGTCTCTGACATGGTCAGGCTGCCTATAGATCTTACTTTTGACAGGCAAGCTGTCTCCAGTATCTATAGTGTGCTCACACCAAGAAGTGGTGCCTGGCACAGTAGAAAAGAGTTCAGAAAACTGACCCAGGAGATTTATGCAGTGGTCTTTCTGCTCAGCAGTAAGACAATCTGCCAAAACTACACCTTCCACTAGAGCATCTTGTTCTGCGGAAGAGAAGAGATCAGGGAGAGGGTCACTCTCTTCTTCCTGTCCTTCATCTGTTGCCATGAGCAGGGTGAGATCAGCCCTGTCATAGTAGGGTTTCAGGCGATTGACATGGAGCACCCTAAGGGGACTCCTGGCAGTGCCCAAGTCAACCAAGTAGGTGACTTCTCCTTTTTTCTCAACAATAATGTGGGGACCACTCCATTTGTCTTGGAGTGTTCTTGGGGCCACAGGCTCCAAGACCCACACTTTCTGCCCTGGTTGGTACTGAATCAGAACAGCCTTCTGGTCATGCCATTGCTTTTGGAGCTCTTGGCTGGCCTGAAGGTTTTTACTGGCCTTTTTCATGTACTCAGCCATTCTAGATCTTAGGCCAAGTGCATAGTCCACTATGTCTTGCTTAGGAGCTTTTAAAGGTTGTTCCCAACCCTCCTTCACAAGTGTTAGAGGACCTCTTACAGGGTGTCCAAATAGGAGTTCAAAGGGGCTGAAGCCCACTCCTTTTTGGGGTACCTCCCTGTAAGCAAAAAGGAGGCAAGGTAACAGGACATCCCATCTCCTCCAGAGTTTTTCAGGGAGTCCCATTATCATTCCTTTGAGAGTTTTATTAAACCTCTCAACTAGTCCATTTGTTTGTGGATGATAGGGTGTGGTGAACTTGTATGCCACACCACATTCCTTCCACATGGCCTTTAAGTAAGCAGACATAAAGTTGCTACCCCTGTCTGATACCACCTCTTTTGGGAAGCCCACCCTGGAAAAGATTCCCAGGAGGGCCTTTGCCACTGCAGGAGCTGTAGTGGTCCTTAGAGGAATTGCTTTAGGATATCTGGTGGCTTGGCCCACTTCCACCAAGATAAACCTATTGCCTGAAGCAGTAGGAGGGTCAAGGGGACCAACTATGTCAACCCCTACCCTTTCTAAGGGAACCCCAACCACAGGCAGTGGAATAAGGTGTGCCTCTGGGGTGCCACCTGTTTTGCCACTGGCTTGACAGGTGACACAGGACCTACAAAATTACTTTGTGTCCTCTGACATTCTAGGCCAATGAAACAAGGGAACAAGCCTGTCCATAGTTTTCATTTGTCCCAAATGCCCAGCCAAGGGAATGGCGTGGGCTAGAGTTAGGAGGAACTCTCTGTATTGCAAGGGAATGACCAATCTCCTGGCTGCTCCAGGTTTAGGGTCCCTTGCCTCAATATACAATAGGTTGTCCTCCCAGTAAACTCTGTGAGAGTGACTGACATCCCAATTTTGCTGTTTGACAGCTTGCTGTCTTAGACCCTCTAGTGTGGGACAGGTCTGCTGTGCCACACTCAGCTCCTCCCTGGCAGGCCCCCCTCCACCCAAAAGCTCAGCAGTATCTGCTTCCAGCTCCTCTGGTGTAGGTTCTGCACAGGGTGGAAATTCTTCTTCCTCAGAAGTTGAATCCACTGTAGAGGGAGGGATAGTAGGTAGTGTTGTACCTTTACTAACCCTAGCTTTAGGTAGCACTTGGTCCATTGTTCCAGGATCCAAGTCACACTGTCCTTTTTGCTTTTTGGCCTGAGCCCTTGTCAAAGCAAAAATATGCCCAGGAATGCCCAGCATTGGTGCATGAGCCTCCAACTCCACTTCTGCCCCAGCTGATGTCTCTAAATCGTTCCCTAGTAGACAGTCTACAGGTAAATCTGAGGCAACCACAACTTTCTTTGGACCAGTACCTACCCCCCCCCCCCAGTTGAGATTCACAACAGCCATGGGGTGGTTAAGTGTGTTGTTATGAGCATCAGTCACTTGGTACTGGTGACCAAGTAGGTGTTGTTCAGGGTGGACCAGTTTCTCTATTACCATGGTAACACTGGCACCTGTGTCCCTTTAGGCCTGAACCTCAACACCATTTATTAGGGGAAGTTGCTTGTACTTATCCATGTTAAGGGGACAAGCAACCAAGGTGGCCAAATCAATGGCACCTTCAGAGACTAACACAGCCTCTGTGGTCTCCCTAACAAGACCAACCCCAACTAAATTACCAAAAGTGAGCCCAGCTACTCCCTTGGTTTGGCTATTAGTAGGTTTGCTCCCACCACCACTGCTATTACTAGGGGCACTAGGTGTAGCAGTAGGGGTTGTGGTAGTGGGAGGCTTGGTGCTTTTCTTTGGAGAACTGGGATCAGTTGTCCAATGGCCTTTTACTTTACATAAATAGCACAATGGTTTATTTACTTGATTAGAAGAGGATTTGCCCCCTCCCCCCCCCCACCAGAGTGTTTTTGTGGGCTTGATGAAGACTCATTTTTAGATTTGTCCCCACCCTTGTCTGAAGACTTACCATCCTTCTTCTTGCCATCCTTGTCACCCCCTGTATGAATTTTTCTGTTCACTCTTGTTCTGACCCATTTGTCTGCCTTCTTTCCCAATTCTTGGGGAGAGGTCAGATCTGAGTCCACTAGATACTGGTGCAACAAATCAGACACACAATTATTAAGAATATGCTCTCTCAGGATTAAGTTATACAGGCTTTCATAGACAGAAACTTTACTGCCATGTAACCACCCCTCCAAGGCCTTCACTGAATGGTCAACAAAGTCTACCCAGTCTTGTGAAGACTCCTTTTTGGTTTCTCTGAACTTGATCCTGTACTGTTCAGTGGTTAAGCCATGACCATCTAGGAGTGCATTCTTAAGAACTTTAAAATTATTGGCATCACTTTCTTTCACAGTAAGGAGCCTATCCCTACCCTTTCCACTGAAAGATAGCCATAGGATAGCAGCTCACTGCCTTTGAGGGACCCCCTGTACAACACAGGCCCTCTCAAGTGCAGCAAACCACTTGTTAATGCCATCCCCCTCCTTGTAAGGGGGAACTATCTTGTGCAGATTCCTAGAATCATGCTCTTTTACAGGATTACTATCTGTAATACTGCTGCTGCCACCAGGGGTCCGAACCCCAACCTCTGCCTTTCTTTTTCTAAGTCAAATGCTTCCTGTCTAGATCCAGCTGTTGCTTTTTCAGCTTCAGCCTGGACTCTTCCACTCTCAATCTATTGAGTTCATTTTCTAACACTCTGTCATCAGGGTGGGTGGGTTGGGCATGCTTAGACACAGAAGAATGGTGTGAATGGACAGAGGGAGACCTGTCCCTAACAGATGGCACTCTAACAACCTGGCCTAAAGGAGTAATCTCCCTACTGTGATGAGAACTCACATAAGTACCAGCCCTGCTAAGTGGCCTGCTAAGGGGCAGGTTGGGAAGGTTCCCATCTAACACTTTTGCTGGGGCTACCCCAGAGTCAGAGTGTGAACCATCAGCTAATCTGTCACCTGATGTGCCAGCTATGGCCTTATCATGTTCAATGAGCATATTAACCAACAATTCTCTAGATGGATTCTTCCCTACCCCTAAACCTCTATCAATGCAGAGACTCCTTGCACCTTTCCAGCTAAGGTGGTCATAAGCAGTGCTGGTCAGATCCAGAGTTTGACCTGTACCAAACATGATAGAAAAAGGTTTAAGGGACAGAAAAATAAAGGAAAAGTTTCAGAACTTTTTAAGGAACAGAGAAAAACTTTTTCAACTTTTAAGAAACTTTTAAAAAGTTTAGAGGTACTTTTCAACACTTAGCAAAAAGAGAAGAAAAGCAAAACTTTTTGGTTAGGTGTACATACACTGAACTTGTTTTGTATATTTTTGTCTTATGAAAAGTACAAAATGACAAAGTGGTAAGTAGTTGCAAGTACTTATCCCACTGCTGCACAACCAATGTAGGAGGCTGGCCTGGTTTGTGGTGGTACCAAAGGGTACTTACACTCTGAACCAGGTCCAGTTATCCCTTATTAGTGTAGAAGAGGTGTCTAGCAGCTTAGGCTGATAGAAAAGGGTAGCTTAGGCTGAACTAGGAGACGTGTAAAGCTCCTACTATACCACTAGTGTCATATGCACAATATCATAAGAAAACACAATACATAGATATACTAAAAATTAAGGTACTTTATTTTTACGACAATATGCCAAAAGTATCTCAGTGAGTACCCTCAGTATGAGGATAGCAAATATACACAAGATATATGTATACAATACCTGAACTTACCTTATGTTCCCTGGGATGGGTCCCTCCATCCATGGGCGTCCTCCTGGGGTGGGCAAGGGTGGCAGGGAGGGGCCTGGGGGCATGGGAGGGCACCTCTGGGCTCCTTCCGAGCCCACAGGTCCCTTAACGCCTGCCCTGACCAGGCGCTAAAAAACGACACAAAAGCGGCTGGACGTCATTTTTTTTGACCCGCCCAATCCCGGGCGTCATTTTTGCCCAGGAGTGTAAATACGGCGCACATGCCTCGGAGTCAATTTTTTAGACGGGAACGCCTACCTTGCATATCATTAACGCAAGTAGGTGTCCACGCAAAAAAATTACGCAAACTCCATGGACTTTGGCCCTAGACGCGTCTAACGCCAAAGTATAAATATGGAGTTAGTTTTGCGTCAGAATTGCGTCAAAAAAAACGATGCAATTCCGGCACAAACAGAGTATAAATATGCCCCTTTATTTTTATGACAATATGCCAAAAGTATCTCAGTGAGTACCCTCAGTATGAGGATAGCAAATATACACAAGATATATGTACACAATACCAAAATTATGCAGTAATAGCAATAGAAAGCAATGCAAGCAATGTACAGTCACAATAGATTGCAATGAGAGCACATAGGTATAGGGGCAACACAAACCATATACTCTAGAAGTGGAATGCGAATCATGAATGGACCCCAAACCTATGTGAGCTTGTAGAGGGTCGCTGGGACTGTAAGAAAACAGTGAGGGTTAGAAAAATAGCCCACCCCAAGACCCTGAAAAGTAGGTGTAAAGTACACCTAAGTTCCCCAGAGAGCACAGAAGTCGTGATAGGGGAATTCTGCAAGGAAGACCAACACCAGCAATGCAACAACGATGGATTTCCAGACGAGAGTACCTGTGGAACAAGGGGACCAAGACCAAGTCCAAGAGTCACACTCAAGTCGGGAGTGGGCAGATGCCCAGGAAATGCCAGCTGTGGGTGCAAAGAAGCTGCCACCGGATGGTAGAAGCTGTGGATTCTGCAAGAACGAAGAGGACTAGGAACTTCCCCTTTGGAGGATGGATGTCCCACGTCGTGAAGAAGCTTGCAGAGGTATTTCCGTGCAGAAAGGCCGCAAACAAGCTTTGCTAGCTGCAAGGGTCACAGTTAGGGTTTTTGGATGCTGCTGTGGCCCAGGAGGGACCAGGATATCGCCAATTGCGTGAGGAGACAGAGGGGGCGTCCAGCAAGACAAAGAGCCCACTCGGAAGCAAGCAGCACCCGCAGAAGTGCCAGAACAGGCACTACGAAGAGGAGTGAACTGGAGCTCACCCGAAGTCACAAAAGAAGTTCCCACGACGCCGGAGGACAACTCAGGAGGTCGTGCACTGCAGGTTAGAGTGTTGGGGACCCAGGCTTGGCTGTGCACAAAGGAAATCCTGGAAGAGTGCACAGGAGCCGGAGCAGCTGCAAATCACGCGGTACCCAGCAATGCAGTCTAGCGTGGGGAGGCAAGGACTTACCTCCACCAAACTTGGACTGAAGAGTCACTGGACTGTGGGAGTCACTTGGACAGAGTTGCTGAGTTCCAGGGACCACGCTCGTCGTGCTGAGAGGGGACCCAGAGGACCGGTGATGCAGTCTTTTGGTGCCTGCGGTTGCAGGGGGAGGATTCCGTCGTCCCACGGGAGATTTCTTCGGAGCTTCTAGTGCAGAGAGGAGGCAGACTACCCCCACAGCATGCACCACCAGGAAAGCAGTCGAGAAGGCGGCTGGATCAGCGATACAAGGTTGCAGTAGTCGTCTTTGCTACTTTGTTGCGGTTTTGCAGGTGTCCAGAGCAGTCAGCGGTCGATTCCTTGGCAGAAGGTGAAGAGAGAGATGCAGAGGAACTCTGATGAGCTCTTGCATTCGTTATCTAAAGAATTCCCCAAAGCAGAGACCCTAAACAGCCAGAAAAGGAGGTTTGGCTACTTAGGAAGGAGGATAGGCTAGCAACACAGGTAAGAGCCTATCAGAAGGAGTCTCTGATGCCACCTGCTGGCCCTGGCCACTCAGAGCAGTCCAGTGTGCCAGCAGCACCTCTGTTTCCAAGATGGCAGAGGTTTGGAGCACACTGGAGGAGCTCTGGGCACCTCCCAGGGGAGGTGCAGGTCAGGGGAGTGGTCACTCCCCTTTCCTTTGTCCAGTTTCGCGCCAGAGCAGGGCTGGGGGATCCCTGAACCGGTGTAGACTGGCTTATGCAGAGATGGGCACCATCTGTGCCCATCAAAGCATTTCCAGAGGCTGGGGGAGGCTACTCCTCCCCAGCCCTGACACCTTTTTCCAAAGGGGGAGGGTGTAACACCCTCTCTCTGAGGAAGTCCTTTGTTCTGCCTTCCTGGGCCAGGCCTGGCTGGATCCCATGAGGGCAGAAACCTGTCTGAGGGGTTGGCAGCAGCAGCAGCTGCAGTGAAACCCCGGGAAAGGTAGTTTGGCAGTACCCGGGTCTGTGCTAGAGACTCAGGGGATCATGGAATTGTCTCCCCAATGCCAGAATGGCATTGGGGTGTCAATTCCATGATCTTAGACATGTTACATGGCCATGTTCGGAGTTACCATTGTGACGCTATACATATGTAATGACATTTGTGTAGTGCACGCGTGTAATGGTGTCCCCGCACTCACAAAGTCCGGGGAATTTGCCCTGAACAATGTGGGGGCACCTTGGCTAGTGCCAGGGTGCCCACACACTAAGTAACTTAGCACCCAACCTTTACCAGGTAAAGGTTAGACATATAGGTGACTTATAAGTTACTTAAGTGCAGTGGTAAATGGCTGTGAAATAACGTGGACGTTACTTCACTCAGGCTGCAGTGGCAGGCCTGTGTAAGAATTGTCAGAGCTCCCTATGGGTGGCAAAAGAAATGCTGCAGCCCATAGGGATCTCCTGGAACCCCCATACCCTGGGTACCTCAGTACCATATACTAGGGAATTATAAGGGTGTTCCAGTATGCCAATGTGAATTGGTGAAATTGGTCACTAGTCTGTTAGTGACAATTTGGAAAGCAAAGAGAGAGCATAACCACTGAGGTTCTGGTTAGCAGAGCCTCAGTGAGACAGTTAGTCATCACACAGGTAACACATACAGGGCACACTTATGAGCACTGGGGCCCTGGCTGGCAGGGTCCCAGTGACACATACAACTAAAACAACATATATACAGTGAAATATGGGGGTAACATGCCAGGCAAGATGGTACTGTCCTACAGGTAGGCCCTAGGTAACCCAGAGAGCAGGGTGCTATGTAGGTAGAAGCCAAGACATATACAGGTGTGTTTTATATGTCCTAGTAGTGGAAAACTCCTAAATGTGTTTTTCACTACTGTGAGGCCTGGTCCTTTCATAGGATAGCATTAGGGCTACCCTCATATACTGTTTGAGTGGTAGATTCTGATCAGAAAGGGGTAGCCAGGTCATATTTAGTATGGCCAGAATGGCAATAGAACATCCTGCTTATTGGTGAAGTTGGATTTTATATTACTATTTCAGAAAGTGAGCATTTCCCTGCACCTAAAATCCATCTGTGCCTTACAGCCTGTCTCCAATCCATGTCTGGCTGGGGTGGTTGACAGCTCCCTCGTGCTTTTCACCCAGACAACCACAAACACAGGATACTCAGTCAGACCTGCACTCATATGAATACTGCGTATGTCTTCCTGGGCTGGAAGGGTGGAGGGGTCTGACACTTTTCAAAGGCTAGTGGCCTGCTTTCACACAATGGACTGCCAAACCCCGTACTGAGACCCTGGCAGACAGAGCTCTACAGAAAGGTGACCTTGTGCACTTCAAAACCACTCTTTGAAGTCTTCCCCAGTTCAAAGGCATTTTCGGCTATAAATACTGGGTCCCTGACCCCACCAAATCAGACACTTCTGGACCAGATCCTGCAACCTGTCAAGAGGAACTGCCTGAATGCCGAAAGGACTCACCTGAACTGCTTTTCTGTGAAGGTGTTCTACCTTGCTGGCCGATGACTTTTCTGAGAAGTGCTCTCCAGGGGCTTGGATTGAGCTTACCTCCTGTTTTATGAAGTCTCAGTGCCAAAAAGACTTCATCTCTTGAAGGAAACTCCTTGTGTGCCGAAAATCGACACATAGCCTGTCCGAAATGACATACAGCCTTCCCTGTGACGAGAAAATCACTGCACAGCCAAACTGGAATGACGCAGCCCAACTTCCTGAGGAAAGATTGACACAGCACCTGCGTTGCGACCCGAAATTCGACACACGGCCCTACCGGAGCGACGCACAGCGAAGCCGGTATGACGCAGCCTGACTTCCTGAGTGTAGAATCTACACAGCGTCGGCTGTGCGACGGAAAATTTGACGCATCGCCACCCGGATCGACACAATGCCTGTGACCTCTGCCAACTAGAGACCCCATTTCTAACACCGGCTAACTAACACACATATCATCATTTTTTCTCACTGTCATCATTTTCAATGTTTCTGTTATTATTATTATTATCGCTGTTTTCATTATATGCAAAGGGTATGTTTTATTTTATTTGGATATATCTTTTTTAAGCATGTTAGCATGAAATTTCTTCTCTATGCGCTTCCATTAGATCGGATATTAGAAGTGGAAAATTGTGTCTTTTTCTTGTTTCACTATAATTGAGTGTAAGATATAACAGTTTTCATTTTTATTTTTAATATAACATTTTCTCATTTTCATATTCACTTATATGTTTATTTTCACATGTGTTATCATTTTGGCAAGTTCACAAACATTTCTTGCACTGTTTGGGGGTTGGACGTTCTAGTTATGATGGTCTGTTATATTTTTGAGATAGTGTAAATATTAGTTATACCATGTCTTGCAAAGTTATATAAATCGTAAAAAATGTTATCTATATGGATGAATGGCCACTTGGCCGCAAAATTGTTAAGATTTATAGCATTGCATAGAACATTGAATTAATTTTTGCAGATTATGATAATAACTTGATTATGAGAAGACCAAATAAGAAACAAAGAAGGTGTGATTTATGGGTCATATTTATATAAATATTGTTAGATCAGAATTATTAAGACATTTACAATGGATTACCATGATTTGTAATGGCAATAGTCATCTTTGAAATAATGAAATTTAATTGATGAGTTTAGAAGCAATGTATTAATTATTATCTTTTTTTTGAGTATTTCTTTAAATATTGAGGGGGATTGAGCACAATTTTTCTATTAGGCCATGGCGAAGACCCTTCGTGGTTGAATAAAGAATTAATACTGAGATGCAGATACATTGAGTGCGACTTTCTCTCACAGTTTAAAAGTGAACTGAAAGATTTATATGATATGTATATATATATATATATATATATATATATATATATGTGTGTGTATTACATTACATACTGGCAGTTGTCAGTAGGTAGTTATAGTTAGGACCTAGTTTAATAAAAACATTTTAGACTTTCCTATATTGCTTATATCTTTGGTGCCGTTTTATAAATCTTCACAAAATTTTCCAAAAAAGTGTTCCTGAGAATCTTGATGTACATAAGAAGTTTTGGGGTGAACCATCAAGTGGGGCCTGCGAAAATGAGGGCTCAAAAAAGGTGTGTTTCCCATTATAAATCCCATAGGGATTTTGAACATGACTGCAGCCCGATCTGCTTGACAGAACGACACCAAATTTGGCTGAAAGGTAGGTTTTGGTCCAGAAAGAAGCCTTTTTAGTCGTCATCATAATTTACTTTATTTTGTCTAAAAAACTTAAAATTGATACATCTAAGAGATTAAACATAAAAAAATCAATAAAATGCATATAAAAATGGTATTACATTGATAAGATTTTTGTACAATTTGACAAATATTGGTTTTCTAAATAAAATACAATGGAGCTCTAACCCTCCACACGGTACCAACCCAAAACATTCTTATTAAATCATACTACGAATCAGCCTAAGCTCGATTAATTAAAGAACCTTTGGGATGACAATTTTTTATCTACGTTTCCATGCCCACTGCAGTTACTTAGACCACAAATACAATTACTTTCTGCGTTTCATTTTTAAAAATCCGCAAAACCTCCCAATAGTGTCTCACTTCCATCGATTTGCATAATGGTAAAATCCATTTCTTCCTTGGTTGCTTGTAAAAGACAAAAATGTGCCTCAGTCTCACTATGAGAAATGCAATGTGGGTAATAGGTAGATAAGCAGGCAACTTTATTCCATTTAGCCGTGAAGAATCTTAATGGTAGTACCCCACACCCAAACAGGAATTGGAGCCGCTTTGCCTGGAAGGGAAATATCCTATCAATATATAGCTCAAAATAAGGAATACATGTATGCATTAAAAACTGAGCTGATATGCTCCCTTCCTTCTAATCATTCTAAGACCTTAATCAAACATAATCCCAGTATTCCTTTATCAATTTCTGAGTGATACTTTTTTTAATTGACCCTGGATCATTTCATGGTTCACCCATATTAACCAATTCACTTATGTGTTTAACATGTTTTAATCAAGGTGTTTGTTCTTAGGGTCTAGGGATACTAATTCTACTAAGGATTCCTTATAGGGGGGTAATCCCCCAGACGTCCAAACCCTTACCCAGTACAAAAGGGGTTTTAAGGAGATCACATGATGAATGCTATTCAAAGCTAAATCATATATAAAGGGTAAAGAGGAACACTTGTAGGAAGATTAATAAGAGCCCTAATAAACGTGTACTTTGTCAACAACAAAACATTTGCATTAGCATAGCCCATATCTCAGTCCCATTATTGGCAGCTCATACAGCTGCAGCTCTATGCACCTTTAGGGCAGGCGACACCAGTACCCCATCTGATGGCTTATACCGCCTCCCTATATACATTGTCCTGCAATAAAGTGTAGCCTTACTTTTCTCCAATTGAGGCCCCAATGCATTTTGACAAATGACCTTACCGCCAAGTAGTCAAAATTGTTAACTTGTTCTAATGGGACACCACCAATTGTCATATTACCTCTAAAAAACTGATGTGTGTTGATGGCCGTAAACTTGGACTTTGTTGGGTGTAGCTCTAATCCCCTTTCAGAGCAAAAATCGGCAAGGGCGTCCAGCTCACATTGAAGACCCATTGGGATTCTCGATTTAAGAAGCGTATCATCCACAAACATAAGGAGTGGAATAGGTAATCCTGCAAGTTTAGGTGCATCATGCCTACATTGTAATGAGCAGTTCAGCGCTCCACTTATATAACGGCTAAACAATGTAGGCCCAAGAACGCACTCTTGTCTAACTCCTCTTTTAATGAGAATCTTAGTCATAAGGTCCCCCAACCCACTTCCATCTTACCCTAGCATATGTGTCCTTATGTAAGATTCTCAACATCCATAGAAGATCACCTGGTATCCCATAAGCTTCAAGGACCCCTTATAATTTGTCTGTGGGGACCAGGTCAAAAGCTGTTTGAAGATCTAAAAAAGCATTGTATAACATATTCTGCTTCTGGGAGGTGTTTTTCCAGCTGAAGATCATAAAGCAAAAGACCTGGTCTAAAGTGCTAGCATTGACCCTAAAGCCTGCCTGGGCATCCGCAAGGATTGAGCAGTCAGTATGCCAAGATTGGAGTCTCATCAGAACATGTCTACAAAATATTTTTGGGCTAGAATCTATTAGGCTTATAAGCCTATAATTGGCTTGTTTGTCCTTATTCCCCTTTTTATATAGAGGGATTATAACTGCTCCTTGCCAGGAGGGGGAATACCCTCACACATCAAAATAGCATTGCTCAGAACATTAAGGTATGGGGCCCACACCTCTGGCTGGGAAAGGTAAAGATCACCAGGGATACCATCTAACCTGGGTGCCTTTTCTCTTTTTACCTGCTGTATGGCATTCGCTGTTTCAAGAAGGGAGAACCTGACTACCTACTTACCTATAGTATCTGGGATACATTCACAATTCACTGAATCACCACACTTGTTGGCCAGGCCATTATCATAAGCCTGCGGCAACGCCCTATTCCCTTTATCTCCCCCTCTGTGGAAAGGCCCTCAAAATGTGCCACTCGTTTTTCTGGGGGATCTATTGGCCCCAGAGGACCATCAATGGTGCAAGTTCCTGCCGATATTAGCTTCTAGAATGTTTTTGCGTCCCCAAACTGGTGAGCTTCTGCTAATTTCACCCACTGTTCAGATGCCCAACGTTTTTTTAGCGTCCATCATCACAGCTTTATAAAACTTCCTAGCGCTACTTATTTGTGCCTGGCTTCCACCCTTACCAGCATCTAATAGACTGGTTTTGGCAATCCGACATTCCTCAGCAAACCAACTGGGAGAATGTATTTTATTTGTAGTCTACTCTTTTCACATTTTTTATAAAAAAGATGACTTATTTGTTTCATGTACTGTGTGTGCCGATCGCAAAAGTTTCTCTTCTTCTCCCCCTCATCAATTACTGCAGAAAGTACATTCTCAAAAAGATTCTAGAAATGCGTCAGTACTATACTATCATTCATTACTACTGACCACTTAACATTCTTCCTACCTTTGGAAGTTTAAATTATGTCAACATTAATGGTTGGTTTCAAACTTGGATTCTCAAAAGCACTAAACACCAACTTGGCACATAATGCATGATGATCACTATACATTCTTGGAATAATTTTCATATCCATTAGAAAGGACCATAAAAGTTGATCCAAAAATATGTAATCTATGTTGCTGGTTGCCAATCCCCTTTTAAATGTTGGCTGTTGGGGAGAATCAGACTTTGTATAATCATTTACTATTTTCAGGCCATAAGCCCTAATCAGAAGAGCCAATTGTAATGCCACGTTTGGTGTCTTTTCCCATTTATCTCAGGGAGGCTAGAACATGCCACTGGGGCAAGAGATTGAATCTCCCCTCCTTCCCTTACTATCTTTGTGGTTATTTGTGTATTGCAGTACCCTGCTATCATTTTAATGAATTCCTATAAAATGTATCTATCATATCAGATAGTTGATCCAACTTGGTGGAAAAACTAGTTGATAATACAGAACTTATATATTTGCAAAAGCGACATATCTAATTCCTTGTGTTGATAATCTAATTTCTAAACCTAGTACATCTCTACTCTCAGAGGTGACTACCTTTACTTTAGGAAATAAATCCAGCTGCAACCAGACCAATAATCCACCTGAGGCCCTCCCAGCGGAAAAGGTAGTAGCATTTTTTGGTGTATGATATAAATCCAGATCTATAGACTATTTCTTTTGCCCATATCTCCTGCAGAAGTATTAGGTGATGTTGGTCTATGAAACATTCCCATTCTGGATCTGAAAGCCTTGCTCTTACCCCATAAACATTCTAAGACAACAGTCTTACACAATCTCCTGCTGTCACAGCCCTCTCCGCTATAGGAACATCATTGTTAGTCTGGTCCTCCATAATTACTTTCCCTTCCTATCTAATTGGGGATTTAAAGTCATTCCTTTGAGTTTTTCAACAAGTCCTTTGGGGGTCAACCCTATCATACTGTCCAGCTCTTTTACGATACTCAAAGTATGGGGCCCTAGATCCCTCCTGCTTCCCTTTTCCCAATCAATATCATTCAAATCAACTACTCAACCCGTAGGGGCATGGCGAAAATCAGAGCAAGTCAAAGATTCAAAGTTCTTTGCAACATTTTGACACCTGAACTCATTTGGGTCGTGTAGTTTATAACTCACATGGGAAAATGGAGCAGGCTGAAATCTCAACTTGAGGGATATTAGACACTCCACCAAATACTAGGTCCTTAAGTTCAACCCTATTGTATCATGCTGTGTATTATTACTAAGGCAGGTTGCATAAACAATATCTTCTCTAATGACCGATCTACAGCCTCCTGATGCCTTATCCAGTGTATCACCTTATTGATAAGCTCATTGTGCGATTTCCTCCTGCCACATAACAATTTAGGCACACTAACCATGTAGATGTCATGATGTTTCTTCTGTGTGTCATTCAGACCTGCTTTTCTACTTGTGATATCAGTAGCAGCAAAGGGTGCTGCACTCTGTGCATACTGATTATTATGTTGATTCCCAGGCGCTAGCGTATTTCCCTGATCCTGGTGCAATTTTTCCTTATTGATTATACTATAAGGAGAGGACAGTCTTTTTTTAGCATAGCTATTAGTGACTGTACAGGTAGCTGCATTCTCAAGATAATGAGTTCTGAGGGCACTAGGTTGCTTTGGGCATACTGGCCCAGACTTAACTTTGAGATCTTCTAATATATTATTTATTTTCCCAACCAATATTGATAACTTTTCCAATTTACCATTCAGATCTTTGGCCAGTTGGCCCATGGATTCTGGAAATACCAGAATTTCACCCTTTTATGTGTGCAACTGTTCAGTAAGGGCAACACTTAATTCACTAGGTAAACACTTCAGTACAACAGGAATATCAAAACCAGTGTTATCGGTCTCTAAAGTGCCCAATATTGCAAATCTATTTGAACATTCCACATTGGGTGTTACATGCTCTTGCTAGTCCGAGGAGATTCTGAAGGTGCCAGCGTGGACAAGGGGAGGGGCTAGTTGCTGCTTGAGCTATCTTTGGTAATGGAGACTGGAGCTCACTCACTATTGGTTTGCCTAAGGAATTACCTCATGCCCTTTTGGGCATGGCCATTTACCTTTCCCTTCTGTGCTGACCCTTTACTCAACGTTTCAGGATGTTTCTCCATATGGGCAAGAAGCCCCTCCAAGTCTTCAGTTAATTAATCTATTTACTAAAGAAAAATTTCCTGCTGAATGCCTCTGGATTTTCTTAACACCCGCTCATCCCAAGGTCACATCCACCACTTTACATTTTACCATAAGGAAGACCCCTCTTTTAATAAAACACTTTGGGGGTTATTCTAACTTTGGAGGAGGTGTTAATCCGTCCCAAAAGTGACGGAAAAGTGACGGATTTACCACCAGCCGTATTACGAGTCCATTATATCCTATGGAACTCGTAATACGGCTGGTGGTATATCCGTCACTTTACCGTCACTTTTGGGACGGATTAACACTCCTCCAAAGTTAGAATAACCCCCTTTATCTTAGTCCAAGAACCTTAAAGCTTCAGATTGTTACACAAAGCCTCCAGCCCTTAATAACAGCTAAATCAATGTACACTAGCAAAAATCAACAAAATACAGGTGGTTTGTTAAAAGAACACTCCTTAGTTCCTATTTATCCCCAACCTCAAATCGACAATACAACCATTGATGCTGAAAAAAGAAAATTAAGTTTAGATACCATTCCGATGGGTGGCAAATAATCTTTCACAAGCATTACCATGAAGGAACAATTGATGGCTCAGCCGTCCACTTGTAAGGATGTCTATCTCCAGCACATAAACCATGAAGCAATCTTACTAGGTTCAATGGGGAAACAGCCAGGAGTGGTGGCCCTGCCCTACCTGTTCCTGGCGCTGACGGGTGCAGGATGGTCCTTTTTGTTATTTGGTGTAAATCCGCTCAGTAGTTTTTGAAATATTAAAAGAAAACCAAATTGGTATATCTGGAGGTGCGAAGGCTTCGGGAATACTCCCAATCCTGTGCAGAGATCTGATTGTCTGCCAACATTTCAATCAGGAAGTGTTGGCTACCATTTTAAAACTTAAACCCTACCCCGCCAGCCTTGGTGCAGGGATTCCCTAGGAACACTCACCAAAGTTTAAAAGTATTTTAACAATAACTCATGCCCTCGCTATGCACTGCTAATTACTCTACAAATGACAGTACACATGACATCTTTGATAACATCATTGCTAATATCAATGTAACATTTGCAGTAAAACTTTGGAGGACAAAACTGCATAGCGGGCGTGAGTTATAGTTATCATAGGGGCATGCGTTATAGTTACTTGAGATAACTCTAATTGCTGAATTTCCATGGTTTTGTGTGAGTAAATACAGAACCTAACTATAACCTCCCTGTAACCTTTTTTTTCAGTATATATATATATATATATATATATACACACACACATACACACACACACATAAAATATTCTGATATTTTGATATTCTGGTGATTATATTTTTGCATCCCGAAATGTAAATCTCGATGTTCTTATAACACACTATTGCCACTGTTGATGAGCTCCTGATAGGTATTGAAGCTTATAGTCTGAATCAAACACCGACAAAGCCAACACGTGAAAAGATTTTCCTTTTTATTTTCTCTTTTGTTGTTCTGTCGCAGCTAACGCCGTTGTTAGGCACGCATGAGATTATTTACCAATGCTCCTTTTTGTGTAAGCCTGCACGGAAATGTTTAAAAAGAAACCCAGATAGTTTTGTTATAGGTAGTTGAACAAAACCTATTCAGTTATTCCAGTTTCACCGCCGGTTTCTATTGGGAATTGTAGAAGGGTGGGAAAACGATAGCTTAGAGGCTGCACGTTTCCGCCTTGGAAGTATTTCTCCTAATATAAAAGGTTTTGGTTCGGCTTTCACATTAATAATTGTGTCTGCTGATTCAATATTTTTAGCCTTTCGGACGGCGCCTGAAAGCTCTTTTAAGAAAGACCACATTTCGACTGTGAAGTCAACGGTGCTTGGTGGCTTTCTTCCTCTCCAAATATTGACTTCGCAACTCCAAGAATGTTTGTTTTGATCAACTTAGATTAATAGAAGTCCACAGTTTAGATTGGCTACCTAAAATAACTGAATAGCTTGCGTCGTTAGGAAATAAAACTGAATTGAATAGAAATTGATAGCTGTAAGTGTACAGTCCACAGGATGTCAGGCTTTTCTACGTCATCCGATAGAATTCAGCAACCGGAATGCCTGGGGTAATGCAAGTGACATCACATACACTTTGAGCATTGATGACAGCAAATAACTGTCCCTTGTCTCAACCTTAGGTCCAAAGCAGTCTTCAAATTTGGAGATATGGCCTTCTGGCCTTAGCTGCTTGAGTGCCAGACTTAGGCACAGGTTTATCGAGCCTTTTCGCTGTGCTTGTGGCACGCAGGGCGACACAAGGACAGTGCAAACGCTTAAGTAATATTTACAAAGCCATGCAAGGGGTGATTTGTGCCGCCTTGTTTGTCTTTGTAAAGAAAAACAATGCTGCTGTGTTATGTTACATTTAAACTTGAGAGGCATTCCATGGGTGGAGCATGGATGTTCCCATCTATCCACCCATGGATTTTGGTGCATTCCAAGATTTACTAAAACTATTAAACTTGGGAATGCCTCAAGGTGCTTAGTCTTCCCCAGTGAGGGATAATACCTAGAAATATATTTATTTTTTCTTGTTCTTTCCTCTTTCCATGTGTGTTGCATTCAGCAGTACACATAAAAAGAGGAAAGGGCCTCTAAGGATTGTTTTTGTGCAGGAAGGTGTCCCATTGGTCATTGATAGAAGGGGGCCTACGTTGGTGCCAGCTCAAGGAGAGAGCAGAAATGCTTCACGTCCTTGTAAATATGGAGCATTTCACACTAAGCAGCACAACAATTTTGCTTGCTGTTCTGCGATAGTGAAAGATTAGTAAATATGTCCCTGTTAGCCCGTCGGTCCTTAATAAGTAAACTCACAGGGGGACGCGTATAGGTCGATAAACCTTTTGACTCGTTTAAGATGTTCTCTCCATAGCTTCAGAACAGAATCAATAATCAATACACAATCATCAATAATCATTAATCAAGTCAACAATCAATAATCAATAGTGTCAGTAATTTCTCACACACCACGACTTTTTAGCCATGAATAACCACACATTTAGTAAAAGTTTAGTAAGTTTATTTCCCTTACATTAACAATGCTAAGATCATGTAAATTGATCTCGAAATTGAGTCAGAACGCATATAAGAACAATATTTAGTAACCAGAAAGACGCAAGAAACACAACCTAATCAAAGTTGAATCACAATACATTCTAAAGCATCAGTGCAAATCATTAGTAAAGTTAGCTTCAAAAAGGCTACAGAGCCCATAAGGTTCAACAAACTAGTCCGTCAACCATTTGTCTTTCCAATTTGTCAGTTGCCATGTAGATACCCTCAACTAATCCAGATGAGCATCAGCATGTGGGGCTTCATGCAAAACAAATTTAGAACACAAATTTAGGAAAACATCTACCTAAGGAAATCTATTAAGATAGCACAGTTGGTGCCTAGAAAGAAAAGGCATAAAAATACAATTCAGTCATATTGTCATATCTACCTATCCATGGTGTGGGTCCGCAAACAGAGACAGTCTTCGTCCGCAGGTCATCAATCAATCAGCAACACATCAGGCTCTCAGCCAGAGAGTATGAGCCCAATGACATAATCTCAAATCTCTTCTAAGTCTCTTCTTCTCGACAGCAGTCTACCTAAAAATCTCTCTCGTCTGCTCTCTCTTGTCTCGCAACCTGCAATTCTGTTTAAGTTCCCTCTGTCGCATTCTTATATAAAAGTCAACCAACTATCCCCTAATTCCCAATTGGTCAATTAATTGTACGTTATCACTCTACCCAGTAAAATGTCTATACCATATCTATGAATTCAAATATTTTGTCTTTCACACAACATTGATTGGTCCATTTTACGATGTTCTCATCATCTGGCTCGTCAGGTATCGAATTTGTTGCATCTTCTTTTCCAGTCAGTGTCTTCATTTTTCGCGTCCTGGGAAAGAACCTCTCGCTCACATTACATACAGTCTGATACATTTTAAGGACACTGTCTCCTGTTAGTTGGTTCTCATGGAAAGCTTATGTAAGCATTTTATTAAACAATGAACATTTTACAGTTAGTTCACTCTGTCAGCATTTTCTGTTAAACGCTAAGAAATACAGCTCATGCATGAGGCATGGCAAACTAGGCCAAGACACTCGCTAAGTTAAGGCCTACATTTAATAAGCTAAAGCATACTTCATAACCCTTAATATGACATATTACTACATTAATCTAATACATTTTTCATATTTCATACATATTAATAATCAATTAGTACATTTTGTGAACCCTGGTGGCCATTCTCCGAGGTCACAATTTGAAACATGCACATTATTTTTCTCTACGTTAATTATTTTTCTAGAAATTCATTATTCAAAATACATAAACACTCATTAATAATTTCTAATTAAGACATCTGCTTCAGCATCCCTTAATATCTCTGTGCCTAAAAAGAAAACAAATATGATAGGTCTGGTTCCCCTCTTAAGAGCTCAAATCCCTTGAGTCAGTTTCACATTGTGAACAAATTATTGCTGTTGTGCTGGTGGAAGAGCATCAAAACACATAGACAGGGTTTAAGAGGCCTATTTCGTTTCTGTTCCTTAATGATCTATGTGACCAGGGCAGGGACACTGCCAGGGGTATCAAAGAGCTAGCCAACGCTAGAAGCTGCTACTCCTGCCTCACCCTTATTTGACGTTCATACATCACACGGACTGGGCCATGATTACTCAGATGATTGACACAGGCTCATCACTCATGCCACATCTGTCCCCGTGCATCCGTACTAACAGCGGCAAATCTACGTTTTACACAAACCTTGAGGAATGTTGCATACATTTACACCAGTGAGTTGCAGTTTGCACAGGTAGACTAGTGCAAAGCGGTTTGATTGTAAATGTACACTGCTCTCTTCTTACAAATGTTGATACTAAATGACTGCACAGGGGAAAATGTGTGCAATCCGGTTAGGCGCGCCTCATTCTATCATGCCACCCATTTACATTTCTCACAGACTGTTTTACATTGCATAGCTGTAGGGGGAATCATATGGGATCTACTTGTATTCTGACAAAGGATATCTTCATGCCATGGAGGAAAAATAAATGTGGCCCGTTAACTCATTATTCAGTGCAACTGTACTCATAAGTGTACATTCACACATTTATTACTACTGTGTAAAAGTGAAATTGCAGTTCATTACTAGAGAAGAGCGAACTTCTCTCGAGACAAACACTGTTTACTGCCTCATGGGTTCCATATTACAATTAGTTAATATATGGAAACAGTTCTCCTAATGGTCACAAGCCTCTTCAATAAGATCTTACCTTAATTATTGCATAATTTAACCCCTTACATCCTGGTTTTGGTTAAATATATGTTTTTAAACAAACACGAAAAAGTGTCAAGGCATAAACCACATGAGCAGATGAGCATCTTGTCAGCCTTTTGTGAGTCATGTCCCCACTTAACAATGGCAATAAAAAGCATATTAAACTCCGTTTTTCTGCACACATACAATCACACACACATACGTATAGAAAAACATACATAGGTGTATTTATATATATCACACACACAGAGAGACACACACGGGTCTAATATGAAATTATCATTCTTGGGAGAGGGGCCTTACGCATAAAATGTTCAGCCTTGAGTGAATGATGTTGCAACTCTCCCGAACTTTCGTAAAAAAGGGAACTTTAGAGCCTGATTCAAAGTTATTAAGATATTTGGGGCCCACTACAGATCTTTTAAGCAATGGTAAGATTTGCCTATTTGTAAGTAATCTGGGACTGTTCCTTGGGACTGAGAGCTATTGACCAGGTTGACCCAACAGGAAATAACGGGGACACTAGACGTGTGGTAGGGATGGGCTAAGTGAATTGAGAGGAGTGTGTAGTTCTGGCAATAGTATTAAGCAGTTAACTGCTGCTGCCGCCACAGGGAATTTCCTGAGCCTAAGAGAAGAGTGGTTGACTTTCGGTATTTGAAGGAAACATTGTTCTGCTGATCCTAAAAAGTGTGATGGGTCATCCCAGATTAATCATTAAAGCAGAAATAATATTTTATCTAAATAGACAGCTTTATTCACTGGTCCCACATATTTAATAACACACTGGCCCTCATTACTACCCTAGCGGTCGGTGATAAAGTGGCAGTAATACCACCAACAGGCTGGTGGTAATTACTGTCAAATTATGACCACGGCGGTGAGAACTCAGATGGACAGCCACATTACTACACCAACTGCCAGGGAGGAAACAACAGCCACCACGGCGGTAGCCGCCCACAGCCAGGTGGAAGCCAATGTCCCGCCCACTATATTAAGACCCTGCAATCGCCACCTTTTCTGTGGCGGTACCAATGACATCTAAAGCCTGGCGGAAAAACTGCACAGAAGTGAAAGGACTCACCATTGGAGACGCAGGGAACAACCACACCGCCAAGGAGCCCGAGCTGCATGTTTCCCAACGCTCTTCTACGTGCTGCTCCACCGCGAACACCAACGAAGGCGAAGATGACGAAGGTGAGTACAGACGGCTAGCACACAAGGGGGAGGAGGAAAAAGAGAGTGACACACACACGCACAACAAACACCCCCACCCCCAACACCATACATACAATCAGCTGCAGTAATAAAACATTTATACCCCGTACCTCAGATGAAAAATGCAAGGACAACATGAATTTACCAAAGTGAGTGTAATAAGATCAACACAGTAGAAATAAGAAATATGCAATGTAACTGGTATATACAAATGTACAGTTCAAGGGACACTGCCCAGTCCTCAGTGTGCGTGGGCCACAGGCCCACAGGCCAAAGTCCATGGCCCCACTTGTCACCTGCACCAACACGGAGAGAACATTGCAGGGGCATCATTTAGAAAACAGGCAGGGGGACGGGAAACAGGGTGGGCATCTCAGCCGGCAGATGAAACAAGACCACTGGTCTTGGAGGGGGTGTCTTACCCACTGGTTCTGGCGGGGGCATCATGCCCTGTGCTCTTGAACCTGTGGAGTGCAATGTCACAGTGTCTCAGGTGGGTGTCATACCCACTGGATTAGCAGGGGGCGGGCCACAAAGCAGCCCATGGAAGCAGGAGTACATAACGTCCGCCAGCGGTGACAGCTGCTCAGTGGGGGTGGTGGTGGTGCTGCTGCTGGTGGTGCGGGGAAGCTCCTGCCCATCCCCTTCAGCCTTGGATGACTGCCCACTGCTGGTAGTGGTGCTGCTGCTGCTGGTGGGGGTAAGCTCCTTCCCATCCCCTGCAGCCTCAGACGGCTGCACAACCATGGTTGGTGGTGGGAGCTCCGTCTGAGTCCCTTCCCCTGGCTCCTTGCCCTTCGTGGCAGCAGCTGGGATTGGCTCCTTGCCCTTTGTGGCAGCAGCTGGGATTGGCTCCTTGCCCTTTGTGGCAGCAGCTGGGATTGGCTCCTTGCCCTTCGTGGCAGCAGCTGGAATTGGCTCCTTGCCCTTTGTGGCAGCAGCTGGGACTGGCTCCTTGCCCTTCATGGCAGCAGCTGGGGCTGGCGCCTCACCCTTCCCCCCCGCACAAGTGCCCTGGAACCTTTCCCACCACAATTGGGAGTGAAGACTACTGGGCCCGTGGACTGGGTGGCTGAGGTGCTTGCCTGGGTTTTTGCCACCCGGGCCAGGCGTGAAGGACGGGGGTGGGGAATAGGTCAATGGTGGAGAGGAAACACTTCTTAGGGACATTGGAGTGGGAAGAGGGAGAAGGTTTGGGAGTGGAGAAAGAGGGAGTAGTTGTAGGAGGTGTCTGTCTGCTGATTTTGTGTGCAGGTCCATATGCTGGATGATGTTGTGAGGTGGATGGCTGTTGAGTGTCTGAGTGCTTGGGTTTGTGTACCTGGGGGGGACAGACACAGTGGGAGAGGACACAGGGATGTGTGCATGGCTGTTGTGGAGGTGTCTGCCAGTGAGGTGTGTGTTCTGCCAGGTGTGGTGGGGGTGCTGATAGTGGATGAGGATAGTGCATGCAGGTGTGAGTGTAGACGCAACTGGGATGCAGGTGGAGGAGGAGGAGGAGGAGGGGGAGACAGTGGAAATTGTGGATGTTAGTATGTCTGCATCTGGATGGTGTTTGTGTGAGTGCCTGTGAGATGATGTGTGGTGCTTGTGTTTGTCTGTGCCACTCTTGTGTTTTGTCTTGTGTGCATGCTCGTCTGCCTGTGTGCTTGGGATAGGTTGGAGTTGATGGGAATGGGATTGGGAAGAGGAAGTTGGAGGGGGAGGGTGGAAACAGGGACAATGGCTGCCATCAGAGAGGAGGCCAGAGCCTGGCTCTATCTCTGTTGGGCCACCAAGCCAGTGTGAATGCCCTCTAGAAATGCATTAGTTTGTTGCATTTGGGGGGCCAGCCCCTGGATGGCATTCACAATGGTTGACTGCCCCACAGAGATGGATCTCAGGAGGTCAATAGCCTCCTCACTCAGGGTAGCAGGGCTCACTGGGGCAGGGCCTGAGGTGCCTGTGGCGAAGGAGATGCCCACCCTCCTGGGTGAGCGGGCACGGGAAACTCACTGAGGGGCTGCTGGGAGGGTAGTGCTGGTACGGGGGTGGCGGCTGTAGCGGGGGTGGTCACAGAGGTGTCCGCCACCACCAGGGAGCTTCGATTGGAGGAGGTATCAGTGTCTGAACTGTCCCCTCCTGTCTCCGCCGGGTTGCTCCCCTCATCCTCCGTCACACTGGTGCCCTCACTGGGTCCTGTGGGATGAAGCTCCCTCCATCGCTGGTTCCTCTGCTCCTCTGCCAGATGATGCTAATGCACATAAGGACAGGGTGACAAAACAAAAAGAGACAAAGGATACACCTGGTCAATGCCTGCACCAACACCACCATTCGCGTGCACACCACTCTCACACACAGGGAACAGCCCATCGCACTATGCATTGCACTACCAGTTATTTTGCTAGTCACCAAGGCATAGGGAAAGGGGCACACACCGCCAAGTGCAGCATACCTGGGACCCATGCAGCCCTGACCAATTGTGGATGCCTACGAGCTAGGTAGCATGATTATCCATTCAGAACCCTTGCCAACAGGAGACCTACTCTGCAATGTCAGGCCTGGGCTAGGGGCACCCACTGACACACATCCCCCACCCGGATACCACCCTACCATGTGTAAGTTGTAATGATGGGCACTATACTCACCCCCTTGTGGCTGCCTTGATTCCCTCAAGCATCCATCCAGCTCATGATAGGCCACGGCCAGTATGCGGGCCATCGGTTGGGTCAGGGCTCGACAGGCACCCCTTCCTTGTTGGGAGGCCATACCCAGCTGGGCCTCCACGTCTTCCGTGCCACATGCATCGTGCTCACAGTGTACTCACCTGTTGGTCTGGAGGCCCATACAGCAGTCCCTACTAGGGTAGGACCCCATCCACCAGTCGCTCCAACTCTGCCGAGGTGAAGGCAGGGGCCCTTTTCCCAGTCACACGGGCCATGGTAGGTTCAAGACACAGATCACAGCAGCACATGCAGTGTAGGTCCTCTCCTGTTGCAGGTCAGGTAGCAAGTGAGGAATTAGATAGTTAATGCCAGTCACATCTGCAGCGGTGCATACCGTCACCACCGGCCGTAGATCAGCATTGGCCACTGTACCCCATATGGCCCAATGTTAACCAAAGAGGAGTTGCATGGCGGTTGCCGCCCACCTCCCGTAACGGCGCACAACGTCAGCTGAATTATCTCACTTCCAGCTGTCCCTCCACACAGGATAGACTGGAGATGGCCGTGTGGCAGCAGTGGACCCTGTGGACAGTGATGATGAGGAGGCAGAGGATGGGGACAACAGAACAGCAGTGATACGACAATACTTCCAATGACACACAGGTAAGACAGTGTTATTTCACATTTCATTGTCAATTATTTCTATATCTTTGGCACTGGCATGCTGTTATTTCCCACTTCTATGCCCACTTACTGTACTCTTTGACAATTCATTTGACAGATGCTGGTGCCCCACTATCGCTCCTGGTGTGATCACTGCAGCCAAATACTGGTCTTTCCTATATGCACAATTACTGTACAGTTGAATTGCAATATTTGAACCTGGTTCGCGAATACATACTTTAAAAATGTAACATACTCCATACTTGTTTTTTTCCAAGGGGTTTATTGAAGTGCTAAGAAGAAGAGGGGCAAGTGCAAAGGAATGGGGTGATGATGGAAGAAAGTCCAGGGTATTGTTCCAGTCTATTTTGAGCACAGGTGCATTGTCCAAGGGGACATAGTAAGTGGAGCAATGGCAGTTCAAGGTGGACAGGGTGACTGTCAGGAGAGTCTCATTTCCTGGTGGGGGTCTTGGCAATAGTCTCTGGCTTCTGCCTGGATCGCAGGAAACGTTTGTGGGGTGGTTCTCCTTGTGCAGGGGGAGGGGTGCTGGTGGCCTGTGAGTCCTATGGCCGGACCTCCTGTCCTCTAGCGGCAACAGAGGTGGAAGGCAGTTCCGATGTCTGGCTAGTTGCAGGGGCCCGCTGCTGTGAGACTGCCTTTCTCATAATGTTGGCCATGTCTGCCAGCACCCCTGCAATGGAGACCAGGGTAGTGTTGATGGCCTGCAAGTCCTCCCTGATCCCCTGGTACTGAACCTCCTGCAGCCACCTGTTCTCCTGCACGTTGTCAAGGATCTGACCCATCGTGTCCTGGGAATGTTGATATGCTCCCAGGATCTCGGTGAGTGCCTCCTGGAGAGTTGGTTCCCTCGGCCTGTCCTTCTCCTGGCACACAGCACTGCACCCAGTTTCCCTGTTGTCCTGTGCCTCTGTCCCCTAAACCATGTGCTCACTACCACTGACCCCAGGTCCCTGATTCTCGGGTATGAGGTGTGCCCTGGGGTCCCTGTAGAGGTGGACACACTGCTGATTATTGTGTCCTGGGGACAGAGGTGTGGGTACGCTGGGTGGGTGCTGTGGTGGTCTTTCCAGATGAGGGAGGCTCTGTGGTGGTGTGTGACTGTGCCTGGGTAACGACTGTCCAGAGTTCCCTGATGGGCCAGGTTGGTCATCCAGATCCAGGTGACCAGAGTTGCTGTAATGACTGTGGGCCTCTTCAGTTGGGGGACTGGATAGTGCTGGCACCTCTTCCTCGGTAACATTGGCTGGGATGTAAATGAAGTGCTATTGTTTCTGTGTGTGACATATTGTGCATCGGTGGGTAGCCCTCTTTGGTTGTATTTGCCCTGGCAGCTTTCACTTGTGTAAGTTGGTATATGGTGGGCTAGCTGATTCTCTCTAGTGTGCATGCTTTGGTGATAGGTGTCCATGCAGGGCTGTGAGTGATGTTCATGCATTGGGATGTGATGGTGGGGTGTGTGGAAGGTAGTGGAGTGGTGGGAGTGAGGGTGAGGATATGTGATGGCATGCAGGTTGGGGGTGATAGTAGTAGTATAGAGTTGACTTACCAGAGTCCAGTCCTCCTCCTTCTCTGACCAGACCCTCAGGATGCATGATTGCCAAGACTTGGTTCTCCCATGTTGTTAGTTGTGGGGGAGGAGGTGGGGGTCCACCGCCAGTCCTCTGTAGAGCGAGTTGGTGTCTTGTTGCAATGCAATGTACCTTCTCCCGCAGGTCATTCCACCTTTTCCTGATGTCATCCCTCTTCCTTGGGTGCTGTCCCACGGTGTTGACCCTGTCCACGGTTCTGTGCCATAGTTCCACCTTCCTAGCTATAGATATCTGCTGCACCTGTGCTCCAAATAGCTGAGGCTCTACCCTGATGATTTCCTCAACCATGACCCTTAGCTCCTCCTCTGAGAATTGGGGGTGTCCTTGCGGTGCCATGGTTGTTGTGTAAGGTGTGTAGGTGAGAGTGTGTAGGGTAATGTGTTGGGGTGTGTGATGTGGGGTGCATGTGTGGTGTATAGGTGTGAGTGGTATGTGGCTCTGGTTGTGTGAGTGGTCTTGCTGTCTCTCTCTGGTGGCAATTAATTGTAGTCGTAAAGGATTGTGGGTAATGTGGGTGTATGTTTTATAGTGGTGTTGATGTGGTGTGTGTCTGGGTGTCAGGTGTGTGTTATTTAAATTGACCAATGTAGTGTTGTTTTGTATGTGTGTATGTATTTTGAGCGCTGCGGTATGTACCGCCAATGGTTTACTGTGGTTGATTGTCCGCTGTGGTGATTCGTGGGTCATAATGTGATGAGTGTTTTTCTGTTGGCAAAACGGTGTGGGTTTGGACACCGCCAGATTATCACTGACCTTTGATGTGGTGGACCTGTGTGTGTGGCTGAATAGTGACGAATTGGTGTGTGTGTGTGTGTCAATATGGTGAACGGATATCCACGGCGGCGGTGGTATGTTGGCAGCAGTCAGCATGGCGGTGAGTGGCATTTACCGCCAATGTCATAATGAGGGCCTCTGTGTCATATAGACCTAAAGTGCAGTGTGCCTAAGACAGGTTTAATGGGGTCCAATTTGGATATGTCTAATGTAATTCTCTAGGAAGCATTTTGAATGAATTGCAGCCTATGAAGCAGGATGCTTGATAAATTATGGTTAACTTAAAGTGGTCATAATCATTAACATATGAAAACAAGACAAAAGGTGAATCATTTGTTTAAGCAATTGTAAATGAAAAAATTGGGAGCTGACTACGGTACTGATTTGTTGAGACTTACTGAGTTTGGGGTGAATCTTTTGCCAAAGGACCTAGGTCCTGATTTAGATGTTGATGGTAACTGTTCTGCTGTGTACTTTTCAACTGGAAACCCGCCTGGCGCCGTGATGGTCTGCCAGCACTATTTAGAAGTCAGAGGGAGCTTAGGTGAAAAATAGCCGGCATCACCGCTAAGAAACTTCACCTGTCTTGATGGCGTCATAGACAGAAGTGGCTAGCGGCGGGAAGATAGCCACTTTTACCACCGACCCAATCATGATGTGTATTCCCACTGATGCAACAGATATCCTGCTGCCATGAATGTGCTGCTACCAGTCATGCCATTGCTCCTGGGCCAGGTCTTAGATGGAAATCAACCCGTCATTATTTGAACAGAAGGTAGGTCACGGTCATCTCTGTTATCCTCAAAGTTGTAGCTTTACAGTAATACTGGACTTTTGCATGGCTTAACCATTTGTGCAAACACCACTGTAATGCTGCATAATGCTGAAGTGTGTAATGGTGTAGTCAGAAAATGTATCAGGACAGACCTCCATATATAAGTAGCACCCACCAATCTGGTACGGACTGCCTTCATGGCAATGGATACCTATATGGAAGCATCACCTGAAAGAGTACATGTAATCTGAACCAAACAATCCCATGATAATGTAGTGATTACACTACAGCATAATTCAGGTGGGTGTACACAGAATGTACTACTAATTTTACTGGCAAACTGCAAACACGGCAGAGATGTATGAAGGTCACTTGTCATCTTGGTGTGTGCAATATATCACAAACATAAGACCCATTTAACTGTAAAGTGCCAGGTTCCATGTGTAATGCATATGTATATATTATTGACACATCATGTAAAAAAAACACACATGCATTCTCCAGTCCAAAAACTGCTTGCACCAAAATGAATGTGTCCATCACAAATGTACAATACTACTGTATGTTTTAAAAAAATCAAAAATATACAACCTGTGCTTGTCACTGTCACAAATGAGAGTAACTGCATGGGACACACATTAGCAGAAAGAACATCATCAGCAAACAGTTAGTAACAACCACAAAATAAGGCAAGGACAAAGGTATTCACAAAATAAAAATGTTTTATTAAAATTATGTAACTCTCTCAGAAGTCACTTTAATTAAACTGTACAGAATAAAGAAAGGCCCAAGGCCACTAGTCCGTATTGTGGGTGCTTGCCCACAATGTGCCTCCTAATGTCACTGCTAAAATAAACCTCTTCTGGAACGGGCACCTACGGGGCAGAGAGAAGGCACCTCAATGATCTCACTGGGTGCTGGGGAGTCCTAGGTTTGGGAGTGATGGGGAGTGTGGGCACTATGTTGGGATGAGTGCGAAACAGCAACCAATGAGGAGGCCAGATCCTGGAATGACCGCTGTAGAATAGACAGGGCACTGTGAAGGCCATCCAGGTAAGCCAGCATCTGGGTGTTTCTGGCCAGCCAGCCCCTGGATGGCAATCAGAAGTTCTGTCTGGCTTACAGTGATCATCCGAAAAAGGTCTACAGCCTCCTGACAGGAAGCAGTCTCAGACACCAGGGCAGGGTAAGAGGTGCCTGCTGCAAAAGTGATGCCACCCCTTTTACAGGTGGTGGCTACGGCCAACTGGGGGGGAGCAAGAGGAAGACTGGAGGTTAGAATGGGGGGCGAACAAAGACGCAGGTGTCACAGTTGCTCCAGGGTTTGCCCCCACTAGGAACGGGTCTTCATTTAAGGACTCCAAGGAAGATATTGAATCACTTGTGACCTCCTGGCCAGTCCCCTCCCTCTCCGTTCTGCTGGGTCCCTTGGTTTCGGTGGTGTCCAAACTGGATTCCCAGTGACCAGCTTTATCCCTGCCAATGTGGCTGCTGTCACCTTTGCCTTGTTCAGTTGATGCTGAAAACTCAAATACAACAGTTTTTGGGTATCTGTGAGAATACAATTGGACATCAATGTACATCACACAAAATTTGCACTAACTTCAGTAATCCTCCATCCCAGCTCCCATATCATGTGTGCCTTTGTCACTTATAAACTTGTAGTTCACTCCATGACAAAGGGTTCCAATAGCCTAAGCAAATACATAGGTCAGGAGACACTTCTGAACCACTGCAGTACAGAGCCAAAATTGATTTACTGCTCCTAAAGGACAAGGTATTGGGATGGAAATTGACTGTTCAAGATAGAACATCACAACATATATGTGATTTATCTTTACATATGAAAATGTTCCTTTCAGTATCACATTGCTCTCCATCATCCGTTTCTTCTCTGGGCAGCTGTCCACACTAACTTACTAGAAGTTTGCTGGACAAACAGCTGTTAAACATGTGTCGGATAAGGAATGATGCCACTGTACCCAGAATTCAAATACTTTTGATGCATTTGCACATTCACATCTTTTCATAGCACCTACTTACCAATTTCAACTCTGTTATATCAGCCGCATTATAATTGTGCAGTTTGCCACTATTACCAGTAACGGGGCCTGCATTCACTACACACATTTGTGACGTGCTATTCCATCTGACCTAATCATGACATAGGGCATGTTTTGTGAAACTGTCCCTCATGTCATTGTGAGAATGCTGGAAATCCCTTTGTTTGCATTCAGCCATGTGTCTGCCCACCAGAGTGATTGCCTTGTGAGGAGGAATCTAGTGTTATCCTTCAGCATAAAGCAATACACCACACACAGCATGAGTCTGATCAATCTGATCAATTTACATCTCCAGAAATCCTCATGGGCTTTGGATGTGTGTCAATCTCAGTGTTGATGGCATACAATATAGCTGGAAAGTAAAGAGGTCAAAACACAACAATATCCACAGACAATTACTTACCCCCTTGTTGTTGCTGTTAGGCTCTCAACTGCCCATCAAGCTCCTGGTAAGCTGCGCAAGGATGTCAAGGTGTGGCACACCCACTTGGATCGCTAGGAGGAATGCCCAAACCGCTCTCCGAAGACTTCTGTGTCGTGTGACTCAGGTGCTCCCAATTCTTGTTACGGGGCAGGCTGTGTTGCTTGTGGACCCTCCAAGGTCTGTACCTTCTTTGCGATGGCCCTCAAAATCTCCTGCTTCTGATGGGCGTTGACCTGTACGGATGACAGAAAAGTACAAAAAAAAAAATATGAGTGTTTCAGTTTGGCAGTACTGCTGTCACATTACATTTTTGATGTTCAAACATACATTCACCAAACAATAACTAGATTTTTTTCAAACAACATATTAAAGGTAGCTTGGAAATACTGATTGGCAGTGATCTCATGAGCACCATCAATACTTCCTAGCTTCTCATGTTACATAATCAGACCCACAACATCATCTTAGCCAGAGCTACGCAACCTGTCCTGTTGTGAGAGCCACCCCTCATTACTCACAATCATTGTGAGCTACTAAAGACCAGAACATCTGTACAATCATCCACTGGGCAAGGGCTGCTCTGTGCCAGGGAGAGCAAGGATTTGTGAAATGGTAGAACATGTGTGTGTTGGAATGGGACATACTGGGATGGATGATTGTGAGTCAGTGTCATCTGAATTTGCTGCACATAAACTAACTTTACCTGAATGTGGCTCCATGACAGGTTTAAACCATACAGAGCAACCTAATACACATTATGTGCTGGAATTCCACATGACAGAACAGCATCAGACTACTCCAGACCATCTACATTTTCCCTTAGCATCATTCCAACATTGGCCATCTATGGTCAGTCATATTACTGGTACAATATCTACTGGCCACTGTTGGCCTGCAGTTTGTGCGATGAAATAGGATTTGTGTATTACATGGGCACACATTACAGCTTCTACTTTCAGCTGACTTCACATTGCAATGCACAGACATTTCAGATGTGTCAAAAAACAATCTGTCCCAGTTGTGGAGGCTACCACCTACTACACGGTCAACTTCCACCGATGGCAGTTGGGTAGCTAATGTTCTGAGGGCAAGGTCAGGCAGCTGCCATTTGAGGGTGTGTAGCTGTGCATTTTTCAATTGTTAGTGCTTCACCAGCAATCAAAATGGAGGCTAATGGATTTCTAAATGTCAGATAAAACAACACTTTTCTTGGAAAGATTTTACACAATAAAATGTAAACCATGACCGTGTTTGACACAAATAGTGCTGTGGGGGAAGTACCACCTCTGTTTATGGTATTTTTAATTTAAAAATATGTGCAAATAATACACATCAAATGTACTATTTGCACATAATGAAATAAATTAAAAATAAGATTTTGAAAAACATTTTAGGTCCCAAAATTTGATGTGAAAGTGTGCACCAAGAAGTTAGATGTGTGTTGACTTTAAAAGTATGGTGTGAACATTTCATCTGATACTTTCTTTGCCAGACATGAAGACGTCTGAACTCAGCCATGGGTAAGAAGCGACAGCCTTAAGTGTTCCAAACCTTTCAAGACCTTGCCACCTTTGAACCGACATCATCAAGCAATATCATCTAAATAGGCAAAATATCCTAGGTTTGTGCAAACATTTGGAGCCTGATCTCTTGCCTCACAATATAAATCCAACAGCCATAACACCAATAGTGAAACTCATGGCCGTACTGCAATTTGTTGCCACTGGCACCTTTCAATTCACTGTGGCAGTATGTGGGGGCATGTCTGTGGAGATCTCACTTATTATACATTCCACATGAGACTGCTCTGTGCACAGTGGAATGTGGAATGCCGAGTGTGGTGAGAGATGGCTAGATTCTATACTGTAATGGTTGGAGGAGGGCGAGTTGAGAGGAGAGTGGCGACCGGTGACTGTGGACAATAAAGATAACACATCTAATGAAACTCCATGTAATATTGTCATGATTTGACTACCATAAAATTGTCAACGAGCTGGCCACAGTCAAGAACTTATGATGCAGCAGGATGTTGGGACATTTCTATGCTACGTGAAGAAACTACATACAACACAGCTATTTGTCAAGCCAGTTTTATCTTAAAAATTATAGAAATCTTATTATCCGATTCACATTAACGAGTAATTTAATGGGCAATTATCAAGTTTGTTGGGCTCTTCGTCGTACGCTCCCATGCGTGAGCATCCAAGTAGTCGCATGCTGATTTCAATGCTCACGCTGTGATGGTCATCCAAGTGTTTGTGTCAATATTATGCATGCACAGCCTTCATTCCCTCTCCGTAAGAACGTCCCCATGTACAGCGGCCATACTTTGGGAAACGTGAACACGCACAATGGCCATATTTTGGGAAAACCTCTAAACCCTTTCACATCAGCATTCTGCACGCTCAATCATCGCAGATCACACAATTTCAGCGATCTGTATGCTCAATTAGCAAGTTATTGGGCGGATTGTCTATTATTATTGACAGCGATTTGCACACTATTGTAAGTCATTTAATTACAATATAATCAGCGATCCGTACTCTTTTCATCAGCTTCCTGCATTTCAGTGATTTGCACGGTTATACTGCGGATAATCTTAACACCGATATTTGACAAACTGTAGCATTATTATTATTTTTTTTTACTTTGTCTTTCAAAACATGCAAAGCGTCAGTGCTCCACCACCATTTTTACAAATGCCTAGACAACAACTAATACCTCTGCAAAAATCATGTAGAGCTTTCCCAAGATATTTAGGAGCTATAGGCAGTAATGGGTATTGTACAGAGAGAAAAAGATTTTTGTTTGAAAATAATTTAGGGTTTGAAGGGTATTCTGTCTATAAGCATTTACCACCTTATGAATGGCCTCACGGTGAAGACAATGACATTGATGAATACCAACTTGCACTGAGAAAACTCGAAAAACAGTTTCATGTTCAACCAATTTTAATAGTAAATAGGCACACTTTTTTTTACAACAGAACAATGTCAAGATGAATCGCTTGACAGTTACATAGCGACATTAGGGACACTCGCTTCAGAATGTGAATTTGAGAACTGTACGGTGCAACTCATTCAGAATCAGATAGTTGAGCACTGTTGGGATAAAAAAACACAAGAACAGTTACTAACACTAAAGAATCCTTTGTTGACAGAAACAATCGAAATTTTAAAGAGCATTGAGATCTCCCAGAAAACATGTAAGGAATTAACACAAAAGGAACAAATTGGAGTAGGTGCAGTAAAACTTAAAGGAAATTCTCGTGACAACATCAAAGATCAAACCAAAAAAACAACAGAATGCAAGAACAAAGATGAATTCTTTAACAGGAAGAACATTTGCTTCAGGTGTGGTAATCCTAGAACATGGAAACAATACTCTTCCATGCCCAGCTAAAAATGTAAAATGTAGAGTTTGTGGGAAAATAGGACACTTTACCAAAGTATATCAGAGCGAGAAAATGACTGACAAAATAAATGTGATTGAAGACCTTGAATTCTATAAAAAGTCAGATGAAGAAGGAAACAGAAAGAAAGATGTCATTCTAGTGGTACAAGGAGGAGAATCTGATTGCATTGATCCATATGAGCATATTGAAGTTGATGGGAAATCACTCCATCTTTTATTAGATTCAGGTGTGAGGATGACCATAATTACAGAAGAATTGATATTAGAAACATATGGGGAACAGAACTTATTGCCTCCTGATGAAAACCCAGTATCGTACGATGGAAAAAGATAGATCTTATTGGATATTTTGAAGGACATATGAAATACAAAGACAAAGTTATTCTTGGGAAAGTTTACATTGCCAAGAAGGGTTTGAATACACTTGGGTGGGACCACCAAGGACTCTTCGGTATGATATTAAGATCTGGGAAAAAGGTTCAGGTTTCATTAGTTAGAGATGGGATAAATGATGATTGTGAGCTTAATGATGACAAACACCTCAAGAATTTCTGGATGAAGAAGTTTAACAAAGTGTTCCATAACATTTAGGATAGGATTATAGGTTTTAAACACAAAATAAAGGTACAAAATAGTGTCACACCAGTAAAGCATAAATTTAGGAATGTATCTTTTAGTGTGCGCGAGGAATTGTAGGCCATCATCAAGCAAATGGTAGTAGAAGGAGTTATAAAACTGATAGAGTCATCACTTTGGTTGTCTCTATTAGTTATAGCATGAAGAAATGGTCAGTTAAGAGTTTGTGTTGACTTGCGCAATCTGAATAAAGTGTTATGGTTAGACTCACATCCGTTACCATGCATTGATGACATCACATCAATGTTCATGGGGAAAAAATATTCAATAAAATAGCTTTATCCAGAGCATAGCAACAGGTTGAGTTAAAAGAAATGCCTAGACATTATACTGCTTTTGTGTCACCCTTCAGCACTTTTCAATTCAAAAGGATGCCTTAGAAAATGTATTGCAAGGAATCAAAGGTGTTGTAACATTTCAAGAGAATATACTCATTGCAGGTGAGGATGAAAAGACCCATGATGAAACAGTGAGCACAGTGGAATGTGGAATTCGGAGTGTGGTGAGAGATGGAACAATTCTTTGACGGTTGGAGGAGGGAGAGTTGAGAGGAGAGCGGCAACCGGTGACTGTGGCCAATAAAGATTACACATCTAATGAAACTCCATGTCATTTTGTGCGATTTGACTACCACAATGTCCCAGCCACTTTCAGTGGCATGCTACAGGAAGCCCTTGCTTACCTGATTGAACAGATCAACAGCTTCATCCAATTCCCACCTCAAACAGGATTTGGCCACTGTGAAGGGAGATTTTTATGCTTTGGGTGGACAACCACATGTGGTTGGAGCAATAGATGGCCCTCATATTGCCTTGGTGCCACCACACGCAAGGGAACAGGCCTATAGCAATTGGAAGAACTTCCATTCCATCAATGTGCAAGTTGTCTGTTTACCAGACTTATACATCTCAAGTGTGTGTGCATGCTTCCTTGGGTCAGTACATGATTCATTCGTACTACACAACAGCAAAATACCCATGCAGATGTCACAACTTGACCGGAGAGGGCCTGGCTTGCTGGTAAGTACAATATGACTGAGGATCATTTGCCTGAATCCTAGTTTAGGAAAGGACAGTGGCTTGATATGTGAGTAATCTGTTGATGTGTTGCTTCCGTGTAGGAGATTCAACGTATCCTAACCAACAGTGGTTATTGGCACTGCTGAGGAATCCAACAACTCCAGGGAAGGTCAGTTTCAGTGAGGCCCATGTAAGTACAAGGAAGCCATTGGAGTGGGCTTTCGGGCTCCCGAAGACCAGGTTTAGGTGCCAGGACAAAACCTGTGGAGCCTTCCTCTACTCACCTGATAAGGTGTGCCAAATCACGGTTGCCTGCTGCATTCTCCATGACATCGCCCTGCAAAGGAACATTCCTGTAATTGCAGAGGAGGGAGACTGTGATGAGCCCATGGGTGAGGATGTTGAAGTGCCAAATGAAGATGACAGTGGTGAAGAAGGAGTTGACTTACTTCAAGATCTGATTGATCACTTCTTCACCTGAGTGTAAATTTACCTTTACAAACTGTAAACTGTAAACTGCAATGTCAGAACAAGTTGTGACATAGGGAACATATCAGCCTGCTATGGTAATTTGTTACAAATGGTCAGTGCAGGAAAGTCTAAGGCGAAGATGTTGGTGGATACGTTTCCAGACATTGAGTACTGTGGTCATTGACAGGGCTGAACTTTGCTTATGCTAAGTATGCTTTTCCTTATAACTTGCCATTAGAGTGAGGTTGAATATGTGAAATCATAAAATTTACCTTGTTATTCTGTTTCAGAGTCCTTCACCATGTCATCTTCATTTGGACATTTCAAAGTTGTGACATTTGCAGTGGTATGTTGCTGTTGGAAATTACAAGGTGAACATGTGCTGTTTCTGGGACAGGCACCCACGTGGGATGGACAAATATTGTGGAGAGCCAGCCGCAACTGTGAAAGTATGGATATTCAGAAGATTGTATCAGACTTGCTTTCTGTGTGATGGTGCCATGGAGGCATTATTTCCACTTCACTTGCTCAAGCCACATGTGTATGGCTAGCCCTAGCATACTGTTCTTCCTTCACACTGGCTAAATCTTCAAGTTGTGGACGGTGGAGGTAGCTATTGATGTCTCCTCATAGTTGACAGGACTTTTTATTTGCACACCACTGAATGGTGAATGTGCCATTACACCAGATACTGCCACAGTGTCCTGTACTGGTCATGTGGCCTCAAATATTGTTACTGCCATAATGTAGACTATTGGTGTTATTGATCCAGGATTCTTATTGTGGGAGCAGAATGTACGACTCCAAAAGAGGTCATGCATCAGTGATAATTTGCCTATTTAATTTTATCCCCTCAAATATTCCCTTTCCTCTATGGCAGAGGTCTCCAGACTTTTTAATACCGCGCCCCCCCAGTTGAAAAATAAAAATCATTGGGCCCAATGATTTTTGCGATAATTGGTGTTAGGCCTGCTCATCGAAACCCACATTTATTTTCTTCAAGGACTTGTTGCCAACAGATGTATATTTCAAATACATAATGATTTGTGTTTGTTTCCTTTGAATAAACTGGATAACACTTTACCTCTCTATCAAAATAAATTTGGTTTGGCAAATAAATCTTCAAAAGACATGACTACATCATGGTGGAAGACAAACATGACAAATGAGAGGCTGCAAAATAATTCAACAATAATGTTGTAGTTTGTGTCCATACCATTTATTAGCATGAAACAAAAATAGAATTGCCAATCAAAAAACATGGAAATGAAAGAAATAAGTCTATCATGGTGGATGATATCATGGTAGTGAAGTCAAAAACAGTTTGGAGTCCAATGTACATAATACAACAGTCCTCAGAAAAGGTAAATGTGTCTCCGAAATAGTTCACAGAGTGACTGCTACACCCCGAACCGACAGCTCCACTCCGCCAACCTCGCCCTCACCACCGTTCCACGTTTCCACAGGACAATAGCCGGCAGCAGATCATTCTCCCACCTCGCCGCCAAGACCTGGAACACCCTCCCCATCCACCTGCGGCAAACCTAGGACCTGCTGACCTTCAGGTGACACCTCAAGACCTGGCTGTTCGAGCAGTAGCAGCTCCCCTACCCCCCCCCAGCACCTTGAGCATCTCGCGAGTGAGTAGCACGCTTTACAAATAATTGATTGATTGATTGATTAACTGCTAGACTCACACTGGAGGAAATTAGGATTTGCATCTCTTGGAGATGGTGGTGGCGGTCTTACCTTCCTCTCCTTGTGGTCTGGATGACCGTCCCCTCTGGGGTGTGGGGGCAGATGCAGGAACCAGAGTGGGAGGAGAAGGTTCCTCATGTGGCAGGGCCTCCCTGTCTTTGGCTGGCATTGGTGTTATGATGCCAAATGTAAAGGGTACACATAAGGGCAGGTGGAATAGGAAAAGCCTTGCTCACGTGGTGGTATATTCTAAACAGCACCCCAGTCAGGGAGCTCATATTTGCATTATGATTGCATATTTCTACCAAGATCTCCGTCTGCAACTCCTTGATTTTTCTGGGATCAGTTACTACCTGTCCCATCACATCTTAGGACTGTTGGACTGCTCCCAAGACTCTGTCAATGGTGGTCTGGCTCACAAAGATCCCAGTTGCCTCACATGGCTTACCCACAGATTTCCTTTCATGACTCATATCCCCAGCTACACTGTGCACTGGAAGCAGTGTGCCCCATCCCAGTGGTTCCTGGCAGACCTGGAGGGAGTGTTGTTTTGTTCTCAATGGCAGCCAGGACTGGGGGGCACAAGATTGGAGTGATGTTTGTTTGGACACAGGAATTGGAGGTATCCATTGGCTGAGATGTTATTACAGCTGGGGTGGGAGGTGTAGGAGTGGGCCAAGTGCGAACCACAGAAGCTGCCTGGCCAGACTGACCAGATAGGGAGATCTTTCAAGCAGGGGTTGAGAAAAAGGAGGGGGCCCCAAAATGCAAAATCCCCCTGCATTTTCCATATATTGTTTTTGGAACACGATACCTTGAAAATGGCTAAACAAAATTACACCAAATTTGGCAGAAAGGTAGACTTTGGTCTAGAAACCAAGGGCCTCATTATGAGGCTTGCTGTCCTAGGACTACGAGTCCCATGGTGATTGGACAACCATGGCGGTCTGACCTCCACATTACAAATTTGACGGGTGGACCCGCCTCGCCATCGCAGAGATTTTGCTGTATTGTAAAAAGTGCCCTGGTCCTAAGCAAAATGTATCAAATGTCTCCAACACAGGGATGAAGCAGCCCTCAGGATAAAGATCACCTTGAGAGGTGCAACCTCTCTCCTTCCAGTGATGGATGGACATGGTTTCCGCAAGTTTGCAAAATAGTTGTAGAGACCATATAGGCATGTTTGGGGAATACGTAGGCCGATGGATAACCCTAGTGACAGGGGCAGACGTTATAGTTGCTAGAGATAACTATAACTAGTGAACTTAAGTGTTTCTTTGAGCTGAAAACATTACGTTATCACTGACATTTTCCCCTAACTATAACACCACTTTATCCTTTGTTTTTTTCAGTGTATTTCTAAGGTTTTTCTTTAATGTAAACTAAGATATTATCATCATACCACACTACAATGTCACTTTAATCTTTCAAATAAACTTTGATGAGGAACTCTTTGTATATCTCTAATCAACAAGTACTGTACTTGTCAGCTGAACTATAAGTGTTACGGTCTTATAAGGATGTGTATACTGATATTTTTATTACTTTTTATTTTTGTGTTTGATCTTGTACACTCAATGTATTATATGAATTGAGTTAGTCTTGTTGATCACTCTTTTCTGTGTAGGAAGTGTGAGTCATCAAGAATAATATTGAAATATATGGACTATCAATTTGTACATAATACACATGGTTATAAGTTCTACTGTACGTTGACTTAAAGACAATGATGTTAAAGGACATTTTGAAAGAAAATAATGTGATATAATATTTAAATAGTATGGGAAAGTAGTTGATGATGACACTTGGAAATAACTGCTGTGCAGGCCACTAAAGCCTTAAAGGGTTTGTAAGTAAAAGTCAAGTTATCTGAATGTTATAACAATCATTCATGACCACGAATGTCAGAGAGACTGATAACAATTCTGTGACTTAATTTTAGTGTCTGATTGAATTGTTTCACTCGATTGGTGAATCAATTGAAACAACTACACATTGAGTGTGAGCAATTCATGAAATGATTATGAAAAGTAAGGAAATAAATGTTGTTGATATATGGTTATGTGATAAACTTTATCTCATAATAAAAAAGTCATAATGTTAGATTCATTTATGTTTCTGTCATCACTATTTGCCCATTATCAATGTGATTCTTTACAATTATATACATGATTTTCATAGCAATGCTTTATTATTTGAACTAAGTATTGGGGCGTTATTTTGCTAGAGTATCCCAATTCTCTTCTCCCTCGTCATGAAAAGCTGTAAAAAGGAAAAGAAAGTCATGTGATCAAGACTGCAATGGTCGAAACACATCATGTCCTTGGCTGTTGGTGAAACTAATTGACTGAAGCATACATGGTATTGGAGTGGCTCACTTTCCTTTAACCCCTTGTACGCCTGTGAGGCGCCATGGACGTAACCATCACGTCCATTGAACAGCCCTCGGGAGAAGCGCTAGCACTCCCCCCGAGGGCCACCTCCCACCCCCACCAGGTGAGGGCTGGAAGGGGAATACCTTCCCCTTCCACCCTTGCCCCCCACCCCCTCATGACATCAGTGCGCATCGCGTGCTGAAATCATAAAAGGGAGGAAAGACGCGTTGGAAGCCATTTGCTTCCAGCGCATCTTCGGGAAAGGAGGTAAGTTTTACCTCCGGGGGGAGGGGATGCCTGTGAAAGAGGTATCAAGGGAAAGGAAAGGGTTTTCCAACTAGACACCAGGGAATTAGTGTGTGCGTGTGTGTTACTACTGTATGGGAGAGCAACCCTTTGGGCAAGGGTCGCCCTCCAAAGGGGGCAATATATTCTATGGCATTTCTGCCCTCCTTTGGGGCAGATTGGCCTATTTTTTTTTAGGCCCATCTGCCCCAAGCAGAGAACACTAGACACAAGGGAAAATTTAAAAATGGTTGGTGGCGGGTGTTTGTCAACTGGTGAAGTATTTACATTTATGATAATAACAGTTTATTTCTTCTTTTTGTTCTAGTTCAAAGCTTTTGCTTCCTTTGCTGTGGCTTGTTACAGTTTTGGCAGTGGTTGTCCTGCAGTATGTGTAGTTGCATGTTTTAAGTAAGTAAATACATTTACTCCAAAGGAGTTTTGTTGCCAGGCATGAAGGACATGTTTGTAGGTGGGGTACTGGATGCAGGATTGTGTGTGAAATTGTCTTTAGATTTATGGACAATGATTATTGTGTTGTCTTATGACTAATTTGCTTTTTTTTCTCTATTTAGTGGGATATCATTGGTGATTTCTGTGGCTGTGCAGAGTAGTTGCTGGTGAGTCAAGCTTTTCCAGGCAAGTGAGTGGTATAGTTTTTGACTTTATAACTCTTAGTGATAAAGCTACACTTTGTTACTTATTTTACACAGTGCTGGTTGTTGGTGGTGCATTTGTCCAGTTAATTTTTGTAGGAAGGATCATGGCTAGCTGTAGGATGACCGCTCAGCAGGTTGTTGGTATGCTTTTTGAGTCGCCTTCTGACCATGATTATGAGACTGACTCTGCATCTGAGGCAGAGGAGGAAGTGCAAGATTCTGGAAGTGAATTTTCTGTCAGGGAGGAATCATCTGATGGTGAAGCCACTCTCAGTGCTGATGAAGACCCTGTTTTAGAGGAGGACACTGATGTGCCAATGGTGCAAGAGCCAGCGGCTGAAAGGCTTCCCATTGGAAGACATTACACGTGGATTGCACCAAACATGAAGAAGCCACAGTTGCCTGCGTTTACTGGTTTACCAGAATTAATACGGAAAACGTTTTGCCTGTCAACTTTTTTGAGTTTTTTATGGACAATATATTTTTGGAAGAGATTGTTGAGCAGACTAGTTTGTATGCAGAGTAGTATTTGAGGGACAATGCTGCCAGACTTAGGCCACACTCTAGAGCTAGCCGGTGGATTCCCACAAATCTGGAAGAGTTGAAAAAGTTATTGGGTTTAACTTTTTTGATGGGGCTGAAAAGGAAGTCATCACTGTCTTCATATTAGTCCACTAGTCCCTTAGTGGCAACTGCTATATTTCCTGCCATCATGAGTCGTAACCAGTGTGAGCTTCTTCTTCGGATGTTGCATTTTGTTGATAATGCTTTAGCCTTGCCACAAGATCACCCTGATTCTGACCGTCTTTTTAAGATTAGACCTGTCCTTGATCATTTGGTAGATCAGTTTTCAGAGATCTACGTTTCAGGCAAAGAAATATCTATAGATGAGTCTTTGGTCCTGTTCAAGGGTTGTTTGGTTTTTAGGCAGTACATTCCTAGCAAGAGGGCACGGTATGGAATTAAGATGTATATGCTGTCTGAAAGTAGTAGGATATGTTTATAATTTCTGGGTCTACACTGGTAGGGATTCCAATATTGACCCCCTGGTTGTCCACCCACTTTTGGAGTTAGTGAGAAAATTGTGTGGGAACTTGGTAGACGACTCTTTAACAAAGGTCACCATTTATATGTAGATAACTTCTATACTGAAGTTCAGTTGTTCAAGGAATTGTTCAGAATGGACACTGTTGATTGTGGCACAATACGCTCTAATCGGAGAGGCTATCCAAGAGAGCTTGTCTGTAAAAAACTTGAGACGGGACAGTGCAGTGCCTTGCGGAATGATGAGCTTCTAGCTCTGAAATTTGTAGGCAGGAGGGATGTGTACATGCTAAGAACCATCCATGATGAGAGTACTTCTCCTGTGCCTGTTTGGGGTCAGGTTGCCGAAGTGCGCAAACCGGTGTGCATTTTAGACTATAATAAGCATATGGGTGGTGTTGATAGAGTAGATCAGAGGTTGGAACCTTACACTGCTGCTCGTAAGTCTTATGTTTAGTATAAGAAATTACCGGTTCACCTGCTCCACTTGGCAACTTTTAATGGTTTTGTTGTGTTCAAGGATAGTTCTCCAGAGTCAAGGATGACATTTCTGAAATTTCAGGAGTCTATCATAGCCAGCCTTGTTGGGCTGAAACAGGCAAAAGTTCGTAGAGAAGCAGTGGTGGAGGATGTGGCTAGATTGAAAGATCGTCACTTTCCTGAGCACATTCCTCCCACGGCCAAAAAAACATTCCTGCTAAGAGATGTAGAGTCTGTGCTCGAAGAGGTGTCAGGAAGGAGACTAGAATGTACTACCCTGATTGTCCTTCAAAGCCTGGGCTGTGTGTGGGTGGCTGTTTCAGGAGCTACCACACACAGAAGAATTATTGGGAAATTTTGTGAGCGCAAACTGCTGTTTTATATGTTTATATGTTCAGTTTCACAGTTGGCATTACTGTCATGTATTCAGTTAGAGCTTTGTGTTTGTAGTTTTGTACTTATTTATAATTAGTGGTTTCTTTGTTGTTTAAAAACAAAAAAAACTGATGGCGGTTTGCATGGGCTGGCGCTCAGCTGGCAGTGTGCGTGGGATGGTGCTTGGCTGGCGGTGAGCATGGGGTGGTGCCTGGCTGGCAGTGTGCATGGGGTGGGGCTTGGCTGGCGGTGTGAGCAGGGTGGCAATTGGCTGGCGGTGTGAGTGGGGTGGCGCTTGGCTGGCAGTGTGCGTGGGGTGGTGCTTGGCTGGAAGTGAGCGTGGGATGGCCCAACCCCAGTCCACACACTCATTAGCTGGTGTGATGGCTGTATCAGGCATGCAAGCGTATGAAAGTGATGAGCCCTTGAGTGGCGCTGTCTGTTGATGCGAGAGTTGTAATGTGCAGGGCCCATGGCTGGCGGCGTGAATGGTCTTGTGCATGTCATGTACGGAAGGTGTGTGAATGGACTGTAAAGCGGTTGGTGCCTTGTCGTGGCTTTACAGCTCACGAGCTGTGAGTCATTGGTTCTGTTTTTTGGTCTTTCAATTATTAACAGTGCATTTCGTTTTTGTGAAATCTCTTGTTAATAAAATTTGATCCACTGAACCATCACTCACCCTCGTGCCAAATCCATCAGTATGTGGGGTAAAAATGACAAAACCTGCTCCACTGTAATCAGGCATTGCAGCACACCTGTGACACGCTAGGTGTCTCGGTGGGACTCCCATGTTGAAGCATGCCACCAACTTGGTTGGTGGGAGAGGGGTCTTGTTAACATAACCAAGAGCGTTTCTTTTCACAATTTTAGTGTTTGGAACAACACATAAGTAGGTGGACACATCAAATTGATCTACTGCAAAACTACCTGTATTTGGAGGGGGCACCGATGTTTTTGGGCCCGGGTGCGGCCTTCATCTAGGAAAACCTACCAAACCCAGACATGTTATAAAAATAGACACCCCAAGGAGTCCACGGAGGTGTGGTTTGCCTGGATCCCCCAACATTTTCTTACCCAGACTCCTCTGCAAACCTCAACCTTTGCTTAAAAAAACATATTTTCCTCACTTTTCTTTGTAGGATCACCGCTGCGGCACAAATTTCCTACCACGCAGAGTTCCCCTCAGTCGCCCAAGTAAAATGATACCTCACTTGTGTGGGTCCCCAGAGCACAGTCAGCCTAAAAGATGTATAAAAGAAAAATATGTGCTTATCAAGTCGCTGTGCTATCCCCTCAATCTCTAAAGGTTTTTGGCATTTTTCAGTTGCAGGCACCTGGGCCACCCACACAAGCGAGGTATAATTTTTATCGGGAGACTTGGGAGAACACTGGGTGGAAGGAAATTTGTGGCTCCTCTCGGACTCCTGAACTTTCTGTCACCGAAATGAGAGGAAAAATTGTTTTTTTGGCCACATTTTGAGGGTTGCAAAGGATTCTGGGTAACAGAACCTGGTCAGAGCCCCAAAAGTCACCTGATCTTGGATTCCCCTAGGTCTCTAGTTTTCAAAAATGCACAGGTTTGCTAGGTTTCTCCTGGTGCCGGCTGAGCTAGAGGCCAAAATCCACAGCTAGGCACTTTGTAAAAAACAGCTCTGTTTTCTTTGTGAAAATGTGATGTGTCCACGTTGTGTTTTGGGGCATTTCCTTTCGTGGGCGCTAGGCCTACCCACACAAGTGAGGTACCATTTTTATCAGGAGACTTGGAGGAACGCTGGGTTGAAGGAAAGTTGTGGCTCCTCTCAGATTCCAGAACTTTCTGTCACCGAAATGAGAGGAAAAGGTGTTTTGTTGGCCAATTTTTGAGGTTTGCAAAGGATTCTGGGTAACAGAACCTGGTCAGAGCCCCACAAGTCACCCCATCTTGGATTCCCCTAGATGTCTAGTTTTAAAAAATACGCAGATTTGCTAGGTTTCCCCAGGTGCCGGCTGCGCTAGAGGCCAAAATCCACAGCTAGGCACTTTGTATAAACAGTTCTGTTTTCTTTGTGAAAATGTGATGTGTCCACGTTGTGTTTTGGGGCATTTCCTTTCGCAGGCGCTAGGCCTACCCACACAAGTGAGGTACCATTTTTACCAGGAGACTTGGAGGAATGCTGGGTGGAAAGAAATTTGTGGATTTGTGGCTCCTCTTGGATTCCAGAACTTTCTGTCACCGAAATGGGAGGAAAAGGTGTTTTTTTGGCCAATTTTTGAGGTTTGCAAAGGATTCTGGGTAACAGAAGCTGGTCAGAGCCCCACAAGTCACCCCGTCTTGGATTCCCCTAGGTGTCTAGTTTAAAAAAATGTGCAGGTTTGCTAGGTTTCCTCAGGTGACAACTGAGTTAGAGGCCAAAATCCATAACTAGGCACTTTGTAAAAAACAGCTCTGTTTTCTTTGTGAAAATGTGATGTGTCCACGTTGTGTTTTGGGGCATTTCTTTTTGCGGGTGCTAGGCCTACCCACACAAGTGAGGTACCATGTTTATTGGGAGACTTGGGGGAACGCTGGGTTGAAGGAAATTTTTGGCTCCTCTCAGATTCCAGAACTTTCTGTCACCGAAATGAGAGGAAAAGGTGTTTTTCTGGCCAATTTTTGATGTTTGCAAAGGATTCTGGGTAACATAACCTGTTCAGAGCCCCACAAGTCACCCCATCTTGGATCCCCCTACCCTAGGTATCTAATTTTCAAAAATGTGCAGGTTTGCTAGGTTTCCCCAAGAGCCGGCTGAGCTAGAGGCCAAAATCCACAGCTAGACACTTTGTAAAAAACAGCTCTGTTTTCTTTGTGAAAATGTGATGTGTCCACGTTGTGCTTTGGGGCATTTCCTTTCGTGGGCGCTAGGCCTACCCACACAAGTGAGGTACCATTTTTATTGGGAGACTTGGGGGAACGCTGGGTTGAAGGAAATTTGTGGCTCCTTTCAGATTCCAGAACTTTCTGTCACCAAAATGAGAGGATATAAGTCTTTTTTTGGCCAATTTTTTAGATTTGCAAAGGATTCTGGGTAACAGAACTGGTAAGAGCCCCAAAAGTCACCCCATCTTGGATTCCCCTAGATGTCTAGTTTTCAAAAATACGCAGGTTTGCTAGGTTTCCCCAGGTGCCGGCTGAGCTAGAGGCCAAAATCCACAGCTAGGCACTTTGTAAAAACAGTTCTGTTTTCTTTGTGAAAATGTGATGTGTCCACGTTGTGTTTTGGAGCATTTCCTTTCGCGGGCGCTAGGCCTACCCACACAAGTGAGGTACCATTTTTATCAGGAGACTTGGAGGAACGCTGGGTGGAAAGAAATTTGTGTCTCCTCTTGGATTCCAGAACTTTCTGTCACCGAAATGAGATGCAAAGGTGTTTTTTTTGGCCAATTTTTGAGGTTTGCAAAGGATTCTGGGTAACAGAACCTGGTCAGAGCCCCACAAGTCACCCCGTCTTGGATTCCCCTAGGTGTCTAGTTTTCAAAAATGTGCAGGTTTGCTAGGTTTCCTCAGGTGCCAACTGAGTTAGAGGCCAAAATCCACAGCTAGGCACTTTGTAAAAAACAGCTCTGTTTTCTTTGTGAAAATGTGATGTGTTCACGTTGTGTTTTGGGGCATTTCCTTTTGCGGGTGCTAGGCCTACCCACACAAGTGAGGTACCATTTTTATTGGGAGACTTGGGGGAACGCTGGGTTGAAGGAAATTTGTGGCTCCTCTCAGATTCCAGAACTCTCTCTCACCGAAATGAGAGGAAAAAGTATTTTTTGGGCCAATTTTTGAGGTTTGCAAAGGATTCTGGGTAACAGAACCTGGTCAGAGCCCCACAAGTCACCCCATCTTGGAAACCCCTAGCTGTCTAGTTTTCAAAAATGTGCAGGTGTGCTAGGTTTCCTCAGGTGCCAACTGAGCTAGAGGCCAAAATCCTCAACTAGGCACTTTGTTAAAAACAGGTCTGTTTTCTTTGTGAAAATGTGATGTGTCCACGTTGTGTTTTGGGGCATTTCCTTTCACGGGCGCTAGGCCTACCCACACAAGTGAGGTATCATTTTTATCAGGAGACTTGGAGGAACGCTGGGTGGAAAGAAATTTGTGGCTCCTCTTGGATTCCAGAACTTTCTGTCATCAAAATGAGAGGAAAGGGTGTTTTTTTGGCCAATTTTTGAGGTTTGCAAAGGATTCTGGGTAACAGAACCTGGTCAGAGCCCCACAAGTCACCCCGTCTTGGATTCCCCTAGGTGTCTTGTTTTTAAAAATGTGCAGGATTGCTAGGTTTCCTCAGGTGCCAACTGAGCTAGAGGCCAAAATCCACAGCTAGGCACTTTGTTAAAAACAGCTCTGTTTTCTTTGTGAAAATGTGATGTGTCCACGTTGTGTTTTGGGGCATTTCCTTTTGCGGGTGCTAGGCCTACCCACACAAGTGAGGTACCATGTTTATTGGGAGACTTGTGGGAACGCTGGGTTGATGGAAATTTGTGGCTCCTCTCAGATTCCAGAACTTTCTGTCACCGAAATGAGGAAAAAGTATTTTTTGGGCCAATTTTTGAGATTTGCAAAGGATTCTGGGTAACAGAACTGGTAAGAGCCTCAAAAGTCACCCCATCTTGGATTCCCTTAGATGTCTAGTTTTAAAAAATACGCAGGTTTGCTAGATTTCCCCAGGTGCCAGCTGAGCTAGAGGCCAAAATCCACAGCTAGGCACTTTGTAAAAAACAGCTCTGTTTTCTTTGTGAAAATGTGATGTGTCCATGTTGTGCTTTGGGGCATTTCCTTTCGCAAGTGCTAGGCCTACCCACACAAGTGAGGTACCATTTTTATTGGGAGACTTGGGGGAACGCTGGGTTGAAGGAAATTTGTGGCTCCTTTCAGATTCCAGAACTTTCTGTCACCGAAATGAGAGGAAAAAGTCTTTTTTTGGCCAATTTTTGAGATTTGCGAAGGATTCTGGGTAACAGAACTGGTAAGAGTCCCACAAGTCACCCCATCTTGGATTCCCCACGGTGTCTAGTTTTAACAAATACACAGGTTTGCTAGGTTTCCCCAGGTGCCGGCTGAGCTAGAGGCCAAAATCCACAGCTAGGCACTTTGTAAAAAACAGCTCTGTTTTCTTTGTGAAAATGTGATGTGTTCACGTTGTGCTTTGGGGCATTTCCTTTCGCGGGCGCTAGGCCTACCCACACAAGTGAGGTACCATTTTTATTGGGAGACTTGGGTGGAAGGAAATCTGTGGCTCCTCTCGGTTTCCAGAACTTTCTGTCACCGAAATGAGAGGGAAAAGTGTTTTTGTTGCCCATGTTTTGAGGTTTGCAAAGGATTCTGGGTAACAGACCCTATTCAGAGCTCCACACTTCACCCCATCCTGGATTCCCCTAGGTGTCTAGTTTTAAAAAATGCACTGGTTTGCTAAGTTTCCCCAGGTGCCGGGAGAGGTAGAGGCTAAAATCCACAGCTAGGCACTTTCCAAAAAACATGTCAGATTTCAATGTAAAAATGTGATGTGTCCATTTTGTGTTTCCTGTCGTGAGCAGTAAGCCTAACCATGCAAGTGAGGTACCATTTTTATCGGGAGACTTGGGGGAACACAGAATAGCAAAGCAAGTGTTATTGCCCCTTGTCTTTCTCTACTTTTTTTCCTTCCAAATGTAAGACAGTGTGTAAAAAAGACGTCTATTTGAGAAATGCCCTGTAATTCACATGTTAGTATGGGCACCCCAGAATTCAGAGATGTGTAAATAACCACTGCTTCTCAACACCTTATCTTGTGCCCATTTTGGAAATACAAAGGTTTTCTTGATATCTATTTTTCACTTTTTATATTTCAAAAAATTCATTGCTGTATACCTGGTATAGAATGAAAACCCATTGCAAGGTGCAGCTCATTTATTGGCTCTGGGTACCTAGGGTTCTTGATGAACCTACAAGCCCTATATATCCCCGCAACCAGAACAGTCCAGCAGATGTAACGGTATATTGCTTTAAAAAAATCTGACATCACAGCAAAAAGTTACAGAGTAAAACGTGGAGAGAAATGGCTGTTTGGTTATTTCACCTCAATTTCAATATTCTTTTATTTCAGCTGTTATTTTCTGTAGGAAACACTTGTAGGATCTACAGGAATGACCCCTTGCTGAATTCAGAATTGTATCTACTTTTCAGAAATGTTTAGCTTTCTGGGACCGAGAATTGGTTTCTCACCCATTTCTGTCACGAACTGGAAGGAAGCTGAAAGCACAAAAAATAGTAAAAATGGGGGATGTCCCAATAAAATGTCAAAATTGTGTTGAAAAATGAGGTTTTCTAGTTCAACTCTGCCTGTTCCTGAAAGCTGGGAAGATGGTGATTTTACCACCACAAACCCTTTGTTGATGCCATTTTCAGGGAAAAAACACATCCTTTTTCTGTAGCCCTTTCCCCCCATTTTTTGGAGAAAAAAATGAAATTTTTACTGTATTTTGGTGAATTTCTTGGTCTCCCTCAGGGCAACCCACAAGTTCTGGGTATCTGTAGAATCCCTAGGATGTTGGAAAAAAAGGACACAAATTTGGCGTGGGTAGCTTATGTGGAGAAAAAGTTATGAGGGCCTAGGCGTGAACTACCCCAAATAGCAAAAAAAGGATTGGGATCTGAGAGGGAAAAGGCCTGGCAGCGAAGGGGTTAACTGTTGTAGGTGAATGAGGAGGGAAAATATGGGGATATATGTATATATTCACTTATGAAACCAAAGGCTGCAGGGGCATTATAGTATTATAGTTAGGCTCGCATTTCACACGTACAAAATCATAGAAATTCAGCAGGTATAGCTACCTGAGCTAATTATAACTTGCGCCCCCATAATGTCCTACTTATGACCTCACATATTACATCACTCATGACATAGTCAGTAAGATCACGGATGACATCTCAAATGACATCACTGATGACATCATCCAGTGGTTGTAAGGATGTGTGGGTGGATCTATGGGTGAATTAGTTTTTGAGTCAATTGCTGTATGGGAGAGTGAGTGCATGTGTAAGTAGCTGTATGGGTGAGCAAGTGGCTGTGTGAGTGGCTGCATTGGTTGAGTGAGTGGGTGTATGAGTGGCTGTACGGGTGAGTAACTGAGTGTGTTAGTGATTGTATCATGAATGGGTGTGTCAGTGACTGTATGGGTGAGTGAGTGGATGTGTGAGTAGCTGTATCTTCCCCGTCTCTGCAGCCAACCGCTCTAACCACCCACAACGCTGCATATTGCATTTGGCTGTGTTGCGGCAGGAGTTTGCAACAGCGCCTGTCTCTCTGGGTGTGAAAGTAGGCGTGAGAGGCGTCTCTGGGTGTGACAGTGGCTGTGAGAGTGTCTGTATGAGTGTAATAGGGTCTATGTGGGTGTGAGAGTGGGTGTAAGAGGGAGCACTTTCTACTGGTTAGTTAGTAAGTGCTACCTCGTTAGGTGAATGGCCAGTGTGGGGGAGGTGGGCCCGCAAGGCCTATTCCCCTAGCTGATCTTGGCCCAGGGGCCCCATCCCCCAGGGCCAGCCTTCATCAGATGGAGGAGTTGGGGTCATGTGACCCCCCTCCCCTGTCGATTTCAGTCCCAGGGACCCAATCCTCAGGGCCGGGCCTTATAAAAATATTTTCAAGGGAGGTGGGCCTGCAAGGCCCTCTCCCCAGCTAATCTCGGCCTGGGCATACCATCTCCTGGGGCCCAGCCTTCATTAAATGGAAGGGTGGTCACGTGCCCCCCTCCCTTGGGTGTTTTTGGCCCCTGGGACACTATCCCCCGGGGCCCAGCCTTAAGGGGGCTGCACAGCCCCCCAGCTCAGGCCAATCTCAGCCCCTGGGGCCCAGCCCTAACATCTTTTTTTGGTGGGAATAAGGGGGGCTATGTGGCCCCCCTCCCTTAACTGAATTTGGCCCCAGGGACCCCATCCCTTAGGGCCCAGCCATCTGTTCTGGTGGCCCCACAGGGCACCCAGTGTGCAGTAGGGCTGTGGGAGGAGCCTGAAGGCCCTGCGGTGCCAGCCAGTTGCCTGCCTCCTCCGAGAGCCAGCATTGCTGTCACAGAGAGAAAGCTGCTAAAGATGCAGATACCTCTCTGTGAAACCAATAGTTTCCTCTGTTTCTGTGCCTGCGTCTCTGCAGGCAGGGAAACAGAGGAAACCTCTGCGCGCAGCAAGTGAGATTTGTTTGACATCTCTCACTTGCTGCGAGTGGGGGTTTCGCTCTGACTTAGCAGGTGCTGTCAAAGCTCCTGCCAAGTCAGAGCAAACAGCTATGTCCCGGGGGTGGACACCCCGGGATATAGCAGAAGCAAGCCCTGGAAGTTGGCGTTCCCCAGGGCCATCTATGTCTCCTCAAGCGGGCCCCCGCAGCCACCATCCAATGTTGTATTTGCCCCAGGAGGTGGTGGTCCCTGGGGCTGTGGGGGGCTATGTGCCCCGGAATGTAATTAAATGTTAGCCTTTGGTAGGTGGCATCCCCAGGGCTGTGAGGGGGCTGCGCAGCCCCCACATTCATTCTTTTTTTTTTGCCCTAGGGAGGTGGCATTTCCCAGGGCACAGAGGGGATCTACAGGACCCCTCTATTTCACTTAAACCATATTCCCCCAGGGAGGTGGTGGTCCCCAGATGCTGGGGGACTGCGCTGTCCCCCCACAGTGAATAGAACTTAAACTCCGGGGAGGTGTTGGTCCCCGGGACATCATTAAGCCCTAAGAGAGGGGGCCCTGAACAACCCCTCCTTTATTTTTAACATGCGTTTGTGACCTGGCCCACCCGGGGGCTTTATAAAAACAAATGCAATTTTTTGCCCTGGGGATTTTTTGCTCTGGTGCTGGGGTCCCTAAAGGGTGATGGTGTCTCTAAACCCTGGCCCCTTTTCTTATTTTTTATCTTTTCTTCTGGGCCTTGGTTGATGCTGAGTCCCAGGATGGCTGCCAACACTTCCTAGAGCAACACAAAGGCATAATTTCAGCAAAACTCTGTAAATGTCCTTTTAATTCACCTACCAAGGTTTTTTAAAATGTGTTATAATGTGTGTTTGGCTGCAGCCACCTACTAAGGCAGAAATTAATATCTACTAAAGATGTCATACAAACCTGCAGGACTACCTTTACCAGGATGCATTATGTAACTCACCAGAGTATTTAATCAAGTAATTAGGTGCCTGCAATTATTTGCTCAACCCAAGCATTTGGCTTGTGACCAAGGACAAGATGTTTGAAATGCGTAAGGCCTGGGAAATGTGTAAAGAATTCTTTGAATGTTACTGGCTTTGCTGCTTTCCAAAATAAACTGCAACCTGTTGAGAGTGCGCTTTTGTCCCAGGACAACTTTGTTTTGCACATCATTAACTGCCTGTCCAGCAGTGAAAGCAGCACCACTTCTGATAGAAAGCAGGTCTGTGTGACTTTACTACATCACCACACATAGAACAACAGGATGGAATAATTTCAGCAAAACTCAGTAACTGTGCTTTGAAATCAACTACCAAAGTTTTAAAAAATGTGGTGTAATGTGTGTTTGGCTGCAGCAACCTACTAAGGGAGAAATTAATATCTACTAAAGATGTAATACAAATGTGCAGGACTACCTTTACAACAATGCATTGTGTAACTCACCAGAGTATTTAATTGAGTAATCAGGTACCTGCAATTATTTGTTCAACCCAAGCATTTGGCCTGTGACCAAGGACGAGAAGTCTGAAATGCATAAGGTCTGGGAAATATGTAAAAGATTATTTGAATGTTACTGGCTTTGCTGCTTTCCAAAATAAACTTCAACCTGTTTAGAGTACGCTTTTGTCTGAGGACAACTTTGTTTTGCATATATATATATATATCCGTCTACTGCAAGTATGCCACAGTTCCAATAACGAACATATAGAAGCGGCACACCATATTTCCCAATACCAATGTATTGGTTCTGCAAAGAATAACATGTTTCAGCTAACGGGTAGCCTTTGTCAAGTTCAAGCCATACATCTATCGACCGTGAAAGAAAAATGTAACAGTTCATAGACATAGGGGACATACTTCAGTGGATCGAACAGGCCACAATTTGTATGATCATCACAAGAACTAAAAGTATAAATAATCAAACATTCAGGCCTATTAATATATATGGTACTTCTTAATGCAAAAATAATATATAACACTAGCAATAGCAAAGACATTGCAATAGCAGTTGTTGAATATGCCCACATGAAAAGTTCATGGACCTAGAGGACATACCACAATAGATCGAACGTGCCACAATTCACAAAAATAATGACAGAAACTGAAATGTATAAATAACCAAATATTGAAGCCCAGTAACATTTGTAATGCCTCTAAATGCAAACAATAATGACATAACTTTGGCGTTCCACTTCCATGTTCATTATCGGAACTGTGACCTGTGGTTAATATACATGTGCGCATGTGTGTGTGCGTATGTACGTATAGGTGTATGTACACACATAAGATTCCTCACTGAAAGAAAAGGTGGGCACTCGGACATCAGTTTAAATATTTTATTCTTCTACTAATCTCCTTTTGGTTGCAGTCTCCATGTGTTTAAAAAGTTTCCGCTATGCTCCAAATCCTTGACAGGTCTCTTCATCATCCACAACCACTGAGTGAGGAAAAATGTAGAAAACATAGAAAACTAATGCTCAAGTGAACAATTTAAATTATTATATCAAATTATATTGGGAGAAAGCAATTTTAAAAACAAATCTAATTAACCTCCAGCGGGAAAGAAACCGCTTCCTTCTGAGGTCTATTAAGCCACACCATATCAATAACTTCCACAATGTCCATACTACTCTTCATATTATCCACCCCACAAAATAATAACTAACAAAATTATCACATAAAAATGCAATATTTGATCAATGGGACATTCCTGTTGTATGTTTAATAGAGGAAAGTCATTAAACTTAAAAAAACTATATTCATTTGCACTTTTTCAAAACAAGAATCCACTATTAATTAACATTAATAATCATGAACTGAAAGTCAAATACATATTGTTTACCAGTTAATTATAAATAAACTCATATCCAAATCACATGGTTTACAGGACTCAAAGTTTACTACATACTCTGACTCCAATATTCCAATACTCTGTCACCATCTCTTATTGTTTTAGGAGTTCAATCAGTTGCACCAAATGTTAGTAAATCTTCCTTCCTGTTATGTGCATATTAAAAGTGTTTAGCCCCTGCTTATTGGCAACATTTCTAATCACTCTTTGGAATTCTAAAATAAATTGTGTAACTAGTATAAATGTACTTCCTATGTACCTTTTCCCACAGGGAAATTCCAAAACGTATATGGTGTAACCTGACTTACATGTGATGTAATTTTTCATTTAGTTGCTCTGCAATTGTTGTGGTACCAAATATTCTAGTTTGTCTTTATTGTAGAGAGAAATGTACGAGTTTGAAACCACATTCTTCAGTTCCTTCCCATGAGTATTCCACCATTCACAAGCATATAGAAAAGAAAATTATTGAAAATATACTAAAACAACAAAAACATAGGAGAACTTTATAAGTTGGTACATAGTCATTTGCAAAAGAGTGACTGTGAAATTATGCTGACTAATAGAAGCAGAACGTGTATTTAAGCTTGGAAAATTCCAAGCATGAAAATGCAGTAACGACAAACAAGAAAATGTAAGATACGATAAGCTCAATGTACGCATAGTTAAAACACATTATTTATTTATCATTTTCTATGAGTGAAAAACATCTATTGAAATATAGGACAGTCGGTTTTGCAATTGTAAAAATTATTTAATCACATGGTTGCTTCATTGTGAGCAAATCTCTTCCTGTGACGGTAAGTGGGTAAGTTACAAACCATTTCCTGACTACTTTCTGCCCATTTTCCAGACATTAAACATTGGGCTATAAAGTCCAGTGAACGACAGCAGTTAATCCCTTTCCAGGGTGGGAAGGAAAAGCCAGCAGCCCCCAAATTGTTGGTAGTTTATGTAAGAGGTACCTCCTTGAGCAAAACATATTTTTGTTGTGGACAAAAACTGTTAGCAAGAACTTTTGCACTTCCTCATTTTATTCTCATTCCAAAATATACACATATATTTTTTAACAAGAAGTTGACTTGATTATTCCTGGAAACTTGTGATAGGTGCAAATTTCCAGGCATATATTGGAAAGGGTTTGTGGATTACAAATTACCATACATCTGCACCAATACAAAGTTGTTAAGCTGGGCCAGCTCCCTTCTCCTACTATGACAGCCAGAAATTTTGAGCAAAAAAATAACAAAGATTTATCTTTCAAATCTCAAATCGCATCTGTACCTTTCAACTTGCTTCACACTCTTAAAGTCCCTCAGAAAGGACAGAGACATCCTATACATAGACATCCTACCCTAAGTCAGTAGTGCATGCTCTGATCACCTACTTTAAGGACAATGACAGCACCCTCTATCTTGGGCTTATATATAATTTGCAGATTGCCTGAAACACTGCTGCCAGAATCATCCTTAACATGTTATGTTATGTTATGTTATTTGGATTTGTATAGCGCTTGAACTACCAGGAGGCCTCGCAGCGCTTGCAAAAACCTGAAACAAAAACATCCAACCTGAACACTAATTGATTATTAAATCCTAAAAAGACAGGTCTTTAAGGCCTTACGAAAGGGTAATTCAAAATTCATTGCTCTTTTGCCTATCGGTAACGAGTTCCAGAGCTTTGCTCCTTTATACGCCAGAGAACTACCTCCCCACCTGGCCTTCTTTACTTTGGGAACAGTTACCAGGTATGCTGATCTAAGTGATTTGCTTGGGATATAGAAAGAAGCTAATGACCTCAGCATTTCCGGGTCTCGCTTATGCAGAGCTCTATGCATATGACATAGGGGGTCATTACAACATTGGCGGTAAAAGCCGCTTACCGCCGCGCAGAAGACCGCCAATACACCGCTGCGGCCGCGGAATTCCGCCACAGCTATTATGACACACATCTCGAAATCCGCCGCAATTCAGACACCCACACAAGTCCGCCACACCAAAGGTCAGTGTTAAACTGGCGAAAACAAAACCTCCACGGCAACAGAAACACGCCCATGCTATTACGACCTACGAATCCACGCGGCGGTCTTTCAACCGCGGTATTCCATTAGCGGTATACACCGCTGCGCTCAAAATACACACACATCTCCAAAACAACGCCACATTGGACAATTCAAAATACACACACCTGATACACATACACACACCACTCCCACACACCCAACACAATATAAAACACACACCCACATCACCCACAAACCCCTACGACCAGAAAATCTGAAAGAAGCACAGAGAGAAAGCACCAGCAAGAATGACAGCATCCACAGGCACACAACACCATCACCCACACAACTTCCACGCACAAAACACCACACACCACTACATATCACCACACTTATCACCACACACTCCACCCCACACATCACCCACACCACCCCATGTCACGCCAAAGACACCCCCGCTTTTCCGAGGAGGAGCTCCGGGTCATGGTGGAGGAAATCCTACGGGTAGAGCCACAGCTATTTGGCTCACAGGTGCAGCACACATCCATAGCCAGGAAGATGGAGCTATGGCGAAGAATAGTCAACAGGGTCAACGCTGTGGGACAGCATCCAAGAAATCGGGAGGACATCAGGAAGAGGTGGAACGACCTACGGGGGAAGGTGCGTTCAACGGTCTCCAGGCACAACATTGCGGTTCAGCGGACTGGCGGCGGACCCCCACCTCCTCCCCCACAACTAACACCATGGGAGGAGCAAGTCTTGACCATCATGCATCCAGAGGGCCTCGGAGGAGTCGGTGGAGGAATGGACACTAGTAAGTCAAATTTTTACTTTCATATCCCCCACCCTACCTGCATGCCATCACACACCCCCACCCTCACCCCTCCCCTATCACTCCAACTCCTCACTAATGCACTCATAACACAAACCACACATCCCAACACCAAGCCCTGCATGACAAAACAAAGCATGGACACCCATCACTAAAGCATGCCCACTGCACATACCCATAGCAACCCCTAACCATCATCACACAAACCCACACACAGGAATGCTTGCACTGGGGTACACTGTGAGCCACCAATTGCACACCATGACACACACACATGCAATAATCATGCCCTTATGCCCCTGCAGGATCACGAAGGACCGTCACCACCCCGGAGGGTCCAGACAACTCCACTCCACCCACAGAAGAGGCCCACAGTGACGACAGCAGCTCTGCCCTACTGGAGCCTGATGACCAACCCGGACCATCGTGGGCCTCGGGACAGTCGGTTCCCCTTGCACAGGCACAGCCCAACACTGACCTTCCACCCTCTGGGAACACCAGCACAGCACCCACCCAGCGGGCCCAATCCTCCGTACCCAGGACAGGTCAATCAGCGGTATGTCCACCAACACAGGGAACCCAGGAAAGTCCACCACCCCAACAACAACAGGGACCTGGGGGCAGTGGTAGTGGGCACACGGTCCAGGGGACGGAGGCACAGGAACGCAGGGGAACTGGGAGGGCTGCTGTGCGACAGGTGGCGGACAGGCCAAGGGAACCCACTCTCCACGAGGCCCTATCCTCCATCATGGGAGCATACCACCACTCCCAGGAGACGATGGCGACGGTCCTGGTCAAGTTTCAGGAGACCCAGCGCCTGCAGGAGAACCAGTATTTGGGGTTCAGGGAGGAGCTCAGGACCATCAGCTCCGCCTTGGGCACCATCGAAGGGGTGCTGAAGGACATACAAAAAACCATGAGGGACACCGTGGCACTCCAAGGGGCCCCTGACACTAGCCAGGATGATGAACTGCCCACCACCTCCGCCGGCGCAAGTGGACAGGACGCCCCACCACAGGACCAGCACCCCACCCCCTGCAGACGGACAACCACCACGCAAGCGGGCCCTGAGATCCAGGAACAGAACAGAGCAAGATGGCAAGACCCCCGCCAGGAAATGTGACCACCCTGATTGTCCTCCCACTGTCCCACTTTGTTACCCTGTCCATACTTAAACTGCCCCAGCTCCACTTCCTATGCCCAGATGGGCAGTGTACCTGTGAGACTAATAGACTGGACCCTGCCATGGACATTCCTCCACCATCACCCCTCACCATTTTACAACCCCCCTCCAATATTGAGCACTTCAATAAACACCCTTGAACCACAAAACAATCTGGAGTCAGTCTATGAATTGGTATGATGTATTATCAATGACAGTGTCAAAATGCGTGTCAACTTGGAAAGCCAACATACCTATGTCACACATCACAAGTCCTTGAAGGATGCATGGAGATGACACACGTTGGTAACCACACCTGTGAAACCGTAATGGAAAGGAACAACTCAGTTACCAAATAATGCCATTAAATGACACACAGGATAGAGGAAGACGTGTGATAGTGAATGTAATGGGAAATAATGAAATTGTTCTCACCTGTGTGTCACTGGAAATATTGCTGTATGACTGACTCCCTGTTGTCGTTGTCTTCTTCCTCAGCTTCCTCCTCATCACTGTCCACAGGCTCCACAGCTGCCACAACACCATCATCTGGACCATCCTCCTGCAGAAAAGGCACCTGGCGTCGCAATGCAAGATTGTGAAGCATCGAGCAGGCGATGATGATCTGGCACACCTTCTTCGGTGAGTAGAATAGGGAACCACCTGTCATATGGAGGCACCTGAACCTGGCCTTCAGGAGGCCGAAGGTGCGTTCGATCACTCTCCTAGTCCGCCCATGGGCCTCATTGTAGCGTTCCTCTGCCCTGGTCCTGGGATTCCTCACTGGGGTCAATAGCCAGGACAGGTTGGGGTAACCAGAGTCCCCTAATAGCCACACCCGGTGCCTCTGGAGTTGACCCATCATATCAGGGATGCTGCTATTCCGCAGGATGTAGGCGTCATGCACTGAGCCAGGGAACATGGCATCAACCTGGGAGATGTACTGGTCTGCCAAACAGACCATCTGTACATTCATCGAATGATAACTCTTCCTGTTCCTGTACACCTGTTCACTCCTGTGGGGGGGGACCAGAGCTACATGGGTCCCATCAATAGCACCTATGACGTTGGGGATATGTCCAAGGGCATAGAAGTCACCTTTCACTGTAGGCAAATCCTCCACCTCAGGGAAAACGATGTATCTCCTTACGTGTTTCAGCAGGGCAGCCAACACTCTGGACAGGATGTTGGAAAACATAGGCTGGGACATCCCTGATGCCATGGCCACTGTTGTCTGAAAAGACCCACTTGCAAGGAAATGGAGCACTGACAGCACCTGCACGTCAGGGGGATTCCTGTGGGATGGCGGATTGGTGACATCAGGTCTGGCTCCAACTGGGTACATAGTTCCTGGATTGTGGCACGGTCAAACCGGTAGGTGACGATTACATATCGTTCCTCTATTGTCAACAGGTCCACCAGCGGTCGGTACACCGGAGGATTCCGCCATCTTCTCAAATGTCCCAGCTGACGGCACCTAGGAAGGACAACAGCGACCACAGAGTCAGGTTTTTTGCAAGGTATGTACCCACAGTTACACAGTAGACGACACCAAACACAAAACCCTTCCTGCATGTGTGTTGAGTGTAGGCCTAGCTATGTGTGACGCAGAAGTAAATTAAGGCATGTAGGCCCCTGAAATGGCGGCTGCCTGACCTCTAAACTGTGACAATAGGATTGTGGGGTAACTGCGTTGGCGTTGCACACCGTCACAGGAGGTGGTCGTAGACCGCAGCGCAATGCTGGATTGGTTCACATCGGACCCTATGGGTCTCAGGAGCCAATGAACAAGTGCGCCGGCGGTGATGATACGCACCGCCGCGGACGTCACTGCCATTTTCTATCTGTTCAATCACTAGATACCTGACCTTCGACAGGAGAGGACCTACACTGCAAGTGCTGCTGTGACCTCGGTCTGGAAGCGACGATGGCTGCTGCTTCTGGGGAAAGGGCCCCTGCCTTCACTGCTCAGGAGTTGGAGAAACTAGTAGACGGGGTCCTCCCCCAGTACACGCAACTCTACGGTCCTCCAGACCAACAGGTAAGTACACAGGGAGCACGTTGTATGGGCTAGGCCTGGGTGGAGAGGGCTGGTTGTAAGAGGGAAGGGGGCAGAATTCAGGGAACATGAATGCATGTGCCAAATGACAAGGGTAGGGAGGGGGGACACTTACATCTACGGTGCAGTAGGTAATGGCTTCTCTTCTTCCCTTGTGCATGTCATGTAGGTCAGCGCCCACCAGAAGAAGGACATTTGGCATGCCATCGCCAAGGACGTCCAGACCCTGGGGGCCCACCAGAGACGGGGCACCCACTGCCGGAAGAGATGGGAGGACATTCGCCACTGCAGCAAGAAGACGGTGGAGGCTCAGCTGGGGATGGCCTCCCAACGTGGGAGGGGTGCCCGTCGCACCATGACCCCCCTGATGTTCCGGATCCTGGCGGTGGCCCACCCTGAGTTGGATGGGCGCTTGAGGGCATCACAGCAGACACAAGGGGGTGAGTACACTCTCATTCTGTGGACTTTGCGCACAGTGGAGGGGTCTGGGTGGGGGAGCAGGCCTGTGGGTGTACCTAGGCCAGGCAGAAATACGTAGACTAGGCCCCTCTGTAATTCAGGCCATGTGGCACTCTACCCCACCGCAGTATAGTGCCAAGTACAGGTATAGATGCCCCTGTGACATCCATGTGTGCAGATGTCCACCATAGCCATGTAGGCCACATCCCAGCAATTGCATCTGCAGAGGCCAGGAGCACGGCGTAGTGCAGGGGGCTGCTGTGTCTGTATTGTCCGCCAACGGTAGCGGTATGCCATGCACTCAACCTGTTCTTCTTCTGTCTCCCCCCCCCCTTTTGTGGTCTCCCTGTTCTTGTGTGCATCAGCATCATCAGGCAGAGGTACAGTGGCACCGGAGCACGAGGGAGCTGCATCCCATGTGGCCATGGAGGGCCATAGCACGGACTCTGAATGCACCAGTGGGACGGAGTGGGAGGGGAGCTTCACGTCGGCCACCGGATCACCAACCAGCGACACGGACTCGTCCGCCGATGGGAGCTCCCGTGTGGTGGCGGCTCCATCTGTGCACCCCACTTCTACAGGTAGTAAATTAAGGCATGTAGGCCCCTGAAATGGCAGATGCCTGACCTCTACTCTGTGACAATAGGATTGTGGGGTAACTGCGTTGGCGTTGCACACCGTCACGGGAGGCGGTCGTAGACCGCAGCGCAATGCTGGATTGGTTCACATCGGACCCTATGGGTCCCAGGAGCCAATGAACAAGTGCGCCGGCGGTGATGATACGCACCGCCGCGGACATCACCGCCATTTTCTATCTGTTCAATCACTAGATACCTGACCTTCGACAGGAGAGGACCTACACTGTAAGTCCTGCTGTGACCTCGGTCTGGAAGCGACGATGGCTTCTGCGTCTGGGGAAAGGGCCCCTGCCTTCACTGCTCAGGAGTTGGAGAAACTAGTAGACGGGGTACTCCCCCAGTACACGCAACTCTACGGTCCTCCAGACCAACAGGTAAGTACACAGGGAGCACGTTGTATGGGCTAGGCCTGGGTGGAGAGGGCTGGTTGTAAAAGGGAAGGGGTAGAATTCAGGGAACATGAATGCATGTGCCAAATGGCAAGGGTAGGGAGGGGGGACACTTACATCTACGGTGCAGTAGGTAATGGCTTCTCTTCTTCCCTTGTGCATGTCATGTAGGTCAGCGCCCACCAGAAGAAGGACATTTGGCGTGCCATCGCCAAGGACGTCCAGACCCTGGGGGCCCACCAGAGACGGGTCACCCACTGCCGGAAGAGATGGGAGGACATTCGCCACTGCAGCAAGAAGACGGCGGAGGCTCAGCTGGGGATGGCCTCCCAACGTGGGAAGGATGCCTGTCGCACCATGACACCCCTGATGTTCCGGATCCTGGCGATGGCCCACCCTGAGTTGGATGGGCGCTTGAGGGCATCACAGCAGACACAAGGGGGTGAGTACACTCTCATTCTGCGGACTTTGCACGCAGTGGAGGGGTCTGGGTGGGGGAGCAGGCCTGTGGGTGTACCTAGGCCAGGCAGAAATACGTAGACTAGGCCCCTCTGTAATTCAGGCCATGTGGCACTCTACCCCACCGCAGTATAGTGCCAAGTACAGGTATAGATGCCCCTGTGACATCCATGTGTGCAGATGTCCACCATAGCCATGTAGGCCACATCCCAGCAATTGCATCTGCAGAGGCCAGGAGCACGGCGTAGTGCAGGGGGCTGCTGTGTCTGTATTGTCCGCCAACGGTAGCATTATGCCATGCACTCAACCTGTTCTTCGTCTGTCTCCCCCCCTTTTTGTGGTCTCCCTGTTCTTGTGTGCATCAGCATCATCAGGCGGAGGTACAGTGGCACCGGAGCACGAGGGAGCTGCATCCCACATGGCCATGGAGGGCCACACCACGGACTCTGAATGCACCAGTGGGACGGAGGGCGAGGGGAGCTTCACGTCGGCCACCAGATCACCAACCAGCGACATGGACTCGTCCGCCGATGGGAGCTCCCGTGTGGTGGCGGCACCATCTGTGACCCCACTTCTACAGATACAGCCGCCACCTCCACTACCAGCACCGCCCTCCCAGCAGCCCCTCAGTGTTCGCCCCGTGCCCGCTCACCCAGGAGGGTGGGCATCACCTTCGCCCCAGGCACCTCAGGCCCTGCCCCAGTTACCCCTGCTGCCCTCAGTGAGGAGGCCATTGACCTCCTCAGGTCACTCACTGTTGGGCAGTCTACCATTGTGAATGCCATCCAGGGTGTAGAAAGAGAGTTGCAACACAGTAATGCATTCCTGGAGGGCATTCATTCTGGTCAGGCTGCCCTTTAGCGAACCCTGCAATCTCTGGCCTCAGCACTGATGGCAGCCATTGTCCCTGTGTCTAGCCTCCCCCCTCCAACCTCCTCCACCCAGACCCATTTCCCTGTACCCTAGCCCATCCCAGGCACACCTACAGACCAGCATGCACACAGGTCAACACACAAGGGAAGCTCTGGCAAACATTGGCACCACACAACCCACAGGCACTCAAACAAGCATCACCCACATGCAGACACACCAACACACACTGCCTCAACTGTGTCCCCCTCCTCGTCGTCTGCCTCCTCCCTCCCAGTGTCGTCTACACTCTCACCTGCATGCACTACATCTACAGGCACTAGGACTTGCACCAGGACACCTAGCACCATAAGCCGCTCACCTGCACTCACCACCTCCACTCACATTTCCACGTCCCTTGTGTCCTCTCCCAGTGTGTCTGTGACGCCCCCACCCAAAGTACACAAACGCCGGCAACCACACACCCAACATCCATCCACCTCACGACAGCCTCCAGTACCTGCACCCAAAACACCTAAAGTGACACCTCCTACAACCACCTCCTCTTCCTCCACTCCCAGACCCCCTCCAACTACCCATCCCAGTGTCCGTCAAAAACTGTCCCTCTGCAAAATTGACCTTTTTGCCCCCCCCTCCAATTCATCAGTTCCGTCGTAGCGCCTCAGCCAAAAAGCCTCCAATACCAGTGGTGCCTGTTCAAGGTGTGTGGAGTGCACCAGCCACCAGGGCAGGCAGTGTGACCCGGAGCCAAGGCACTGGCAGCCCACCCCCTGTAAAGGCTCTGAAATTGGAAAGTGGCCGACGGGACCCTGTGAAGACTTCTGGAGGCAAAACAACTCACAGGGATTCCAGGGGGATTGCAGTCGCAGCTGTGACTCCTCCAAAGGTGGGGAAGGGCCAGAGGAAGTCTGCACAGCCTGATGTGAGCATCACGGCGGAGAAGGGCGGCATCCTTCCCGGCGGTCGGGACGCCACCGCCAGCACAGTCGTCACTGGTCAGGAGACCACCGCCAGAGTCATAGCCCAGGAGGGCCCTAGTATCGTCACTGGTCATACCACCGCCGGAGTCATAGCCCAGGAGGGCCCAAGTATCGTCACTGGTCAGGAGACCACCGCCGGAGTCATAGCCCAGGAGGGTCCAAGTATCGTCACTGGTCAGGAGACCACCGCCGGAGTCATAGCCCAGGAGGACCCAAGTATCGTCAATGGTCAGGAGACCACCGCCGGAGTCATAGCCCAGGAGGGCCCAAGTATCGTCACTGGTCAGGAGACGGGACAAGATGGCCACAGCACACAGAGAGTAATGTCCAACAGTAAAACAAGAATAGATATTCCTGGTGTCGTTCTGTAGGTTGGGAGAAGTATGAAATTGAAACGAGTCTCAAATCCTGTTTGCAGATGGTGTCTTTATTTGTAGGTGTTAGAAATCATTGAGTCATCATGGAGATACAGCCAACACGTGTTTCGTCACACAGGTGACTTCATCAAGGCTGTAATACAGTAAAGACAGCAAACATTGGATATATATGTGTGTTTTGTGTGTATGGTATGGAACCCAGAATCCGGAAACCAGTGGTACGAGCTTGTGAAAGGGAGCAATTAGTGAACATGGCTAAAAAGGTGAGTAGTGGTTGGGACCAAAATTAAGAGGCATGAAAATACACAATCAATCACCGTGGTCATGTGGATAACGTCGACAACAAAAAATTTTTGGGGGAAAGCTTATACCTTCAGTACTATGTAGATAGAAACAGTGTTATCTAGCAATTGGTATGCAAGTGGTAGAGTAGTGCAGGACTAAGAGAAAACAGGAAGAGAGGGTGAGTAAAAAACAAAAAAAGGGGGAGATACGTTAAGCGTATATTGGGAAAGCGGAGAAGTAGCACGGGTGGGGGGCCCCAAAGGGCAGACAAAAGTCACTCATACCTGGGGCAGCTGGCCAATGTGGGTAATTGGTGGTGCTAGGTAGAGAAGTTGCTCAGAGATCAGTTGAGTGGGCTGTAAAGTAAGTAAGATGAGACAAAAAGAGAAAGAGCAGAGAACAGGGGGAGGGGATAGATAATAGTGTGTAAAAGGACAATTAGAAAGTAAGCGTAGAAAAATAGAGAGAAGGTAGTTCGAAGGAGAAATTTATGAGAAAAGTAAATTGCAAGTGAAAGAAGAAATGGGTCAATAAGCACATACCTTAGTACAGTCGTAAATCTGTAATTAGTATGGCTGCGCCAAGCAGCTGTAGGTGCGTAGGTGGGGAGCTTGTATGCTACTGCAGATAGAGGAGGCCCTGATAAGCCTGTAACCATAACCTATGACAATACCACGAAAAAATGAAATAAGACCGGGTTTTAGCCTGGATGAGGGGAGCGAAATACAATGTGATTTAGATAAAATATGAGCCAAGTCAGGGGTTAAGTGATGAAAGACAAGGCTACTGGTGAGTCTTATTCTGACAAGGCATTGAGGGGGTCCTGACAGGGTGAAAAATAAAAGGTGAGTCTAAAAGCAGGCAGAATAGTCGTCACCTGAAGACTAAACAATGAAGATAATGTAAAAAAGAAGGTGAGATAAAAGCGAAATGCTAGCGTGGGTACGATTCATGAGGACTGTGGACATAAGGAAACCAACGTGGTCACATAACAAGAGTAAAATGCCCGTGCGGTCGGGTATTAGAGATTTGGCAATGGGGTAGTGCGCCCGTAGTTACGTAAAAACCTGTTAGAAACAGCAGAATAGAAGCATACGATAATGTCTTGTTAGGCACGTCGCTCGAGAATGAACCATGTTTAAAAAGTAGAAACAGCCCGTGTTGATGTTGGCAGCTGGTGAGGGTTGGGCCAAAATGTACCGTGGTTAGAAAATTGCCCGCAGAAACGTGGGCAAAGGATCCATAATTGGAAATGGCAGGAATTAAAAAGGAGTGTTAACGGAGAGGTAAACGCTTTAAAAGATGTTGTCAGCGCGAGTGTCAATATGTGGACATTGAAGGGATGGTATAATATTTAGAAACGGTGAAGTAAAAGCTACCGAGTACGTTGAAAAGGCGAGTTAGTCACTTACCGGGAAGAAGAGTAGCGGTGAGCTCAAAGTAGTCGCGAGGTCGTGTAATGGTCCGCGAGGGAAAATGCTTGCTAATTAAGTAGGAAGTGGCAGTGCAGCAGAAATAAATGAGGGACTCGGCTAAAATGGCTATTGCGGCGGCCATCTTGGGTGTAACTATGAGAAATTGCAATGTAATGGGAAAGGTAAGAACAAAAGTTATAAACGTGTTGTTGAGGATGCGGTAACGCCTGTATTAATGTTAGGCACCGGGTGGGTGCCTAGATCGGAGGTAAGGAAGAAGAAGTCAAGCCTTAAATGGGGAAAGGGATGTGAGAGGAGGGCAGGAAGGAGATGAGGAGAAAAAGTAACAGAAACACACAGAGTGAGAACAATTAAAGTTGTTGGACACTGGAGAGTGTGTATATAAACTATATCGTAGCTGACTACAGATTAGAGAAAGTGACAATGTAAAGGTGTCCAATGAAGTTAGGAGAATGTAATAATAAATCCCTGGGCAGGAACACCAGTAGATGATAGATAAAACATAAAGGAGCCATTGCCATGTGATGCAGTGATAGGGTACAACAATCACAACGATGTGTATAGGTGTAATGTGCAGTTGCGACGATAAATACAACATGTAAGAGCAGAGACCATGAAGTACAATAATTGGGTACAACAGTTAGAAAGTTGTATCTAGGCATAAGTACATTAGTGGGATATACAGTAGACCACAACAATGTGAGAGTCAGGAACAAATAATAATGAGTACATTGTTACAGACAGAGGAAAAGACCATTCATGTGAGAAAAAAATGTAGTTCACGATCAGTGTTCAGGCCTAGTTCAACTGCGCGGAGTTTTATGATCCATTTAGACTCGCATCTACGTAGGTCTCTGGTTCTGTCCTCCCATCTCGGTGAGTTGGGGACCTGAGTGATGCCATGGAACCTGATGTTCAGGAGATCCTGTTCCCCGTGTAAAGTGTTGAAATGAACAGCCAGAGGATAGTTAGTGTTAACATTTCTGATGGCTCTGACATGTTCCTGAATGCGTTCCTTCAGTGGGCGTATAGAACTGCCAACGTAGATCAGACCACATACACATATCAGACAGTAGACAGTAAACTTTGTGTTGCAGTTCATGAAAGTCTTAATGTGGTGCGTGGTCGCGGTGTTGTAGGAAAAGGAAATGGTTTTGTTAAGGGCTAATTGGCAGGATATGCAGCAGCCACATTTGTAAAAACCATTCGGTTTCTCAGGAATCCACCCAGTAGAGGGTGTCTGAGGGGAGGGACAGAGAAAGCTAGGGCACAGAATGTTCCTAAGGGTCCGACCTCTGCTATGTACGATGGTAGGTGACCTGCCTATTGAGTCCTTAAGGCATGTGTCCAACATTAACAGATGCCAGTGTTTTTTGAGAATGCGCAGCACGGCCTTACTCGCAGGGCCGTATTGGGTAATGAAGGAGACCGGTCTGCTATTAGAAAAGCCCTTGGCCACTGGTTCTTTGCGTCTCTTGATCAGTAACTCATGTTGGTTCATGTTCAATATGCGTTTGCTGGCTCCCGAGATGAGTTTGTTGGTATACCCTCTAGCTTGGAAGCGATAAGTCAGGTTCTTAAGCTCCTGTTTAAAAACATCAGTGTCAGTACAGTTGCGTCGAATCCTAACCATTTCCCCGTATGGGATGGCTCTGATCTGTGAAAGGGGGTGGGCGCTATGTGCATGTAGAACAGAATTGCAGGCAGTAGGTTTCCTGTAGAGTCTCGACATGATCTTGTTGTCGGTGATGTATAAAAGTAGATCCAGGAACTCAATGTTGGTAGTGTTTGCTTTGTGAGTTAAAACTAAGTTAAAATCATTAGTGTTGAGGTGTTCAATGAGTATACTGAGGTCTGAGACGTTACCAGTCCAGATAGCAAGAATATCATCAATATATCTACCCCAATACAGGATGTGTTCGGTGAGGTGTGTCGGACAGTTGGACCATAAGTGTATTTTCTCAAATTGACCCATGTAGAGATTGGCATATGAAGGGGAGAACTTAGCTCCCATGGCTACACCCTGACACTGTCGAAACCATCTGCCATTGTGTAAGAATACATTGTTCTCTTGTACTAACCGTGTGAGGTCAAGAAGCATGCGAGTATGATCATACAGTGTGGCATCTCGGGCACTAAGCGTAAGTTGGAGCATTTCCAGTCCCCTTTCCAGGGGAATGGACGTGTAGAGAGAGCTAACGTCGAGACAGACAAACATATATTCTTCTGACCACTCGATGTCTTCCAATTGACAAAGCAAATCGCGGGTGTCCTGTATGTATGACGACAGGTTGTGTACCAAAGGTTGGAGAAAGGAGATAATGTACTCCGAGATATGTTCCGTAGGTGAACCAATCCCTGAGATTATGGGTCTGCCAGGGGGGAAGCCCCCTGGTTTATGGACTTTCGGTAGAATGTATATGCAGGGAGCCCGGGGAGCCTCAGTACATAAAAATCTGTGTTCTAAATCAGTCAAGAGACAGTGATTTTTCCAAAAAGTCAATTTCTTTCTAATCATGCTGGTAATGTTAGAAAGAGAGTTGTTCGGCAGTATGGAGTAGGCCTGGGTGTCATTGAGTTGTCTGTCTATTTCTGTAACGTAGTCACTCCTGTTCATGATGACAACATTGCCCCCTTTGTCAGCCTCCCTGATAACTATATCTGGACATGTGGAGAGTTTGTGTAACGCACGGAGTTCATAGAAGTTGAGATTGTTGGTAGGTCTATGGGTACATGTGCTATTTTTGTCCTCCAAGTTGTAGAGTTCCGTGCTGACGGCTTGGTAGAAGACGTCGATGTGATTGTCTGGAGGTAACGTGGGTACAAACATGGAATTGGGTTTGAGCCCACTATTGACATCTAAGTTGGGTATAATATTGAGTTCAGTCAATAGTTCATCAAAACTGGGTGGTGGTGAAGATATGTTATCCAGGGAGAGAACCGTATGGATATCCTGTAGGTCCCCAATGGTTTGATTGCAAGTGGGTAGGGTCGTACGAGCCGTTTTGTTGGTATCAGGTTTGTTATGAAAGAACTTTTTTAGTTTGAGATTGCGTATGAATTTGAAGAGATCTATGTGTATGTTAGTGTAGTCAGGTTTAGAAGTAGGACAGAAGCCCAGACCCCTTTTTAAGACATTTATTTCATGCACAGACAGTTTCAAATTGGAAAGATTCATAAATCTCTAATACCCGACCGCACGGGCATTTTACTCTTGTTATGTGACCACGTTGGTTTCCTTATGTCCACAGTCCTCATGAATCGTACCCACGCTAGCATTTCGCTTTTATCTCACCTTCTTTTTTACATTATCTTCATTGTTTAGTCTTCCGGTGCCGGCTATTCTGCCTGCTTTTAGACTCACCTTTTATTTTTCACCCTGTCAGGAACCCCTCAATGCCTTGTCAGAATAAGACTCACCAGTAGCCTTGTCTTTCATCACTTAACCCCTGACTTGGCTCATATTTTATCTAAATCACATTGTATTTCGCTGCCCTCATCCAGGCTAAAACCCGGTCTTATTTCATTTTTTCGTGGTATTGTCATAGGTTATGGTTACAGGCTTATCAGGGCCTCCTCTATCTGCAGTAGCATACAAGCTCCCCACCTACGCACCTACAGCTGCTTGGCGCAGCCATACTAATTACAGCTTTACGACTGTACTAAGGTATGTGCTTATTGACCCATTTCTTCTTTCACTTGCAATTTACTTTTCTCATAAATTTCTCCTTCGAACTACCTTCTCTCTATTTTTCTACGCTTACTTTCTAATTGTCCTTTTACACACTATTATCTATCCCCTCCCCCTGTTCTCTGCTCTTTCTCTTTTTGTCTCATCTTACTTACTTTCTTTACAGCCCACTCAACTTATCTCTGAGCAACTTCTCTACCTAGCACCACCAATTACCCACATTGGCCAGCTGCCCCAGGTATGAGTGACTTTTGTCTGCCCTCCGGGGCCCCCCACCCGCGCTACTTCTCCGCTTTCCCAATATACGCTTAACGTATCTCCCCCTTTTTTTGTTTTTTACTCACCCTCTCTTCCTGTTTTCTCTTAGTCCTGCACTACTCTACCACTTGCATACCAATTGCTAGATAACACTGTTTCTATCTACATAGTACTGAAGGTATAAGCTTTCCCCAAACATTTTTTTGTTGTCGACGTTATCCACATGACCACGGTGATTGATTGTGTATTTTCATGCCTCTTAATTTTGGTCCCAACCACTACTCACCTTTTTAGCCATGTTCACTAATTGCTCCCTTTCACCAGCTCGTACCACTGGTTTCCGGTTTCTGGGTTCCATACCATACACACAAAACACACATATATATCCAATGTTTGCTGTCTTTACTGTATTACAGCCTTGATGAAGTCACCTGTGGGACGAAACCCGTGTTGGCTGTATCTCCATGATGACTCAATGATTTCTAACACCTACAAATAAAGACACCATCTGCAAACAGGATTTGAGACTCGTTTCAACTTCATACTTCTCCCAACCTACAGAACGACACCAGGAATATCTATTCTTGTTTTACTGTTGGACATTACTCTCTGTGTGCTGTGGCCATCTTGTCCCATTTTGTTCTAGGGTACTTCTAGTACCCGTTTTGGTGCCTACCGGGTAGTAAGGCACCGGGCCGTTTTGCACCAAACTTCGCTCGTACTTCTTTATTTTGTTAAAACTATTTGTTTACTGCCTAGAGGTGCGGCGCCTCTCACCCTTACTACCCTCATTTCTCTTTCAGGTACTAGTCAGGAGACCACGGCCAGAGTCAGTGCCCCAAAGGGCCCCGGCTGCCACAGCCCCGCTGGGCAATGAGGGAATGTCATGCCATACACCAATGCCAGTCCAGAGAACGTCATGCCACACACCAATGCCCAGTCCAGAGAACGTCATGCCACACACCAATGCCCAGTCCAGAGACCGCCATGCCAAAGCACCGCTGAACAGTCCAGACACCGCCATGGCAAAGCACCGCTGAACAGTCCAGAGACCGCCATGGCAAAGCACCGCTGAACAGTCCAGAGACCGCCATGGCAAATCACAGCTGAACAGTCCAGAGACCGCCATGGCAAAGCACCGCTGAACAGTCCAGACACCGCCATGGCAAAGCACCACTGAACAGTCCAGAGACCGCCATGGCAAAGCACTGCTGAACAGTCCAGAGACCGCCATGGCAAAGCACTGCTGAACAGTCCAGACACCGCCATGGCAAAGCACCGCTGAACTGTCCAGAGACCGCCATGGCAAAGCACCGCTGAACAGTCCAGACACCGCCATGGCAAAGCACCGCTGAACTGTCCAGACACTGCCATGGCAAAGCACTGCTGAACAGTCCAGACACCGCCATGGCAAAGCACCGCTGAACAGTCCAGAGACCGCCATGGCAAAGCACTGCTGAACAGTCCAGACACCGCCATGGCAAAGCACCGCTGAACAGTCCAGACACCGCCATGGCAAAGCACCCACTGTAGAGACTTGAGAGACTGTGGCTTTGCACTCCCCAGGATGGTACAGTGGGCAACCCACCCACTGTAGAGACTTGAGAGACTGTGGCTTTGCACTCCCCAGGATGGTCCAGTGGGCAAGCCACCCAATGTAGAGACTTAAGAGACTGTGGCTTTGCACTCCCAGGATGGAACAGTGGGCAAGCCACCCACTGTAGACACTTGAGAGACTGTGGCTTTGCACTCCCCAGGATGGAACAGTGGGCAAGCCACCCACTGTAGAGACTTGAGAGACTGTGGCTTTGCACTCCCCAGGATGGAACAGTGGGCAAGCCACCCACTGTAGAGACTTGAGAGACTGTGGCTTTGCACTCCCCAGGATGGTCCAGTGGGCAACCCACCCACTTGTGAGACTTGAGAGACAGTGGCTTTGAACTCCCCAGGATGGTCCAGTGGGCAACCCACCCACTTGTGAGACTTGAGAGACTGTGGCTTTGCACTCCCCAGGATGGAACAGTGGGCCAGCCACCCACAGGAGAGACTTGAGGGACTGTGGCTTTGCACTCCCCAGGATGGTCCAGTGGGCAACCCACCCACTTGTGAGACTTGAGAGACTGTGGCTTTGCACTCCCCAGGATGGTCCAGTGGGCAAGCCACCCACTGTAGAGACTTGAGAGACTGTGGCTTTGCACTGCCCAGGATGGAACAGTGGGCAAGCCACCCACTGTAGAGACTTGAGAGACTGTGGCTTTGCACTCCCCAGGATGGAACAGTGGGCAACCCACCCACTGTAGAGACTTGAGAGACTGTGGCTTTGCACTCCCCAGGATACATCAATGGGCATGGAGCCCCGTCGTGGATCTGGCTTTGCAGTCCTCTGGCTGAGGTGCCCCCCCTTCCCTTCCCCCTGAGGTGCCTGTAGTATTTCTATCTGATGCCCCGGCAGTGTTCTCTCCGTCTGTGGACAGGTATCTTGTGTTGGCCTCGCCGATGCATTTTTGGACTAGTGTGCACAGACAATGATATGTGCATATCTGCACTACTTCTCGTAATGTATATACTTTTGTATGATTTTCTACCATATCTGTACATTTTTGAGACATTATATTGCTACATTACAATTTTTGAACTGATTTCTTTGTCTTTGTATTCTTCCGGGGGGGTTGTGGGTTGTTACTGTGATTTTTGTGTATGCATTGGTGTGTGTGTTGTTATATGCGAGGGTGGAGTGGGGGTGAGGGTGTTGCGTGTGTGTCCCCCTAACTTTTGCCTCCCCTATGTCATAGGTGCAGTACTCACCGTTGTCATCGCCGGCGCAGGCGTTGGTCTTCGTAGATGAGTAGGAATACAAGGGCCGGTAGGATTTGGAGTTCCGGCTCCATGTAGTCCTCCTTCCTCGTGGGATGTGTTCAGGTGAGCGTTTTCCCATTGCAAAAGCTGTTTCTGCCGTGTTTTTATTCCCTTTTCTTGCCCGCCGTCCTGTTTGCGGTATTACCGCCGCTTTAACACCGACCGCCAGGGTTGTAATGACCCCCATAGTGTTTTAAACTGAATCCTCTTATCCACTGGGAGCCAATGTAATAATGAAATTCCAGTTTTGATGGATTCCTGCTTGGGGATATTCAGTACCAGGCGTGCTGCGGCGTTTTGGACTCTCTGCAGTCTTTTAATAACGTGGCCAGCTGAGCCCATAAACAATACATTTCCATAGTCAATACGGGTACCTATTAAAGCCTGTGCGATTATTCTTTTGGCTGTGAGGGGTAGGATGGTAAAGACCCCCCTCAATAGCCTCAGAAGTCCAAAGGAGGACGCAGCTACTTTATTTGCTTGCCCAGGCACCAACCTATTTCACATTAACCCTTCACTGGCTCTTGGTCTCCAAAACAATTAGGTTTAAAGCTCTGATTGTTACATTCAGAGCCCTTATTAACAAGGCAGTTCATCTGCATTCAAGGATTCTTTCTTTGCTGCACTCCGTTTAAGTCTCTGAGATCTTAGGAACTTTCTGGTAATTCCTTGAGTCAAGTACTCTAGACTGAGTGTATGCTCATTTGCCTATCCAGCTGCAAGGCACTGGAAGGACTTCCTATTGATTTACACCACATGTGTTCTGAATCAGTGTTCTGTAAGAATGTGAAAGCTTGGCTGTTCAGCTATAACTAGTACCCTCCTTTTATCTCTTTGTGTTCTACAGTGCCAAGATGGCGTAATCAGGGGAGCTGTTGCACTCTCAAAATCTTCATTCATCCATTCATTCAGATGGGGATGCTAGCAGCTTCCCAAACCCCCGTCTGCCCATCCTCCTCATGCAGCAGAGGGGGTAGTAATCACTTGCCCAGCTTTACCTGCTACTCCTGGCCCTCCCTGTACCCTGCCACTTGAACCAAAGCCCAAAACAAAGCCTTTGCATCTATTTACCATTTTCTCCAAATAGGTGGTGAATAGATGGTGACATAAATGCAATGGGTCAATAAGCTTTGCAGTAAGAGTGGAATTTACTGAACAGTTGCATGAATTCAGGGGAACCCTTCAGGAAAATTTGTGAAAGCAAAACAGGGGTGCTTCAGAATCTTTTAGCAAATATTTGCATATCAATGTCTAGCATGAATACATGGACGATGATCATGATTTTGTTAAAATTTGGCATGTTTCCAGACCTTCTGGACATGCATTTTGTATACCTGATATTATTAGAGTTGTACTGTATGTCAAGCCAAACCTCTCAAAGAGTATTTGGCTTAGAGGTCCTGCCTTTGTCTTGATTATTCCACTTTTCATTTATTTTTATTTTTCTGGATTAGAAATAATAACTTCTTGTTTATTTACACATGTATTGCGTCCTGGTGATGATCTGCATACATGGATACGTTTATCAGTGCATCAAGCTAACAATGGCTTTCCATCAGCAGATCTTGCCCCTGAGGTACACTGTTGTGGTACAGCTTTGCTGCTGTTGTTCATCACTTCTTGCTTAAGCTTGTACACAATATATTTCCCCTCAATTCCAAAACTTGATAGTAAGGCCAGCAGCCCCACACACAGCCACGGGCGGTTGGGAGCTATCACTAGTCATGGCTCGCTAGGATTACAGGGAGCGGGCGGCGCACAGAGCGTATTTAATAATTTAAAATGTTTGTTTTTTTAAACATACCTCTGCTCTATGCTGCCGCTCCTCCGTCTCCTCAGTGGTCAGGTACAGGCTCCCAGCCTGCCCTGCGGCCAATCCTGATGCTGCTCAAAGCAGCGTTAGGATTGGTTGGGAGCACCTAGCCATGCTGGCCCACGTTCACATCCAACAACATAGACTATTTGTTGTTTTCTCCAGAGAGAGCGGTCAGGGAAAAGGAACAGTAAGGTGTTCGGTAATCCAGTGTGCCCAATGTGAGTCATCTTCAGTTTGCAGTTAGCCACGTCCTACACCTTCACTATCTTGTTCCTGCTGCAAGGGGCAATAATTGGATTACTGCTGTTCAGAGAGAAGTGGATGTAGCAACCCATTGGCAGTGTCTCTCATCCTGCACTGTGTACTTGTAGATTCCCAGTGTTTTCCACACCTTGATAGTTTTGGTCGCGAGAGCCAGATCCAATATGATAGTTATTGGCTGGGAAGGCAACACTCAGAATGGCCTTGTTGTGTCCCATGAAGCTGTGGGTGATAGTGCCTGTGGTGAGATCCCACAGCGTCAAGGTGCCATCCCAGGACCCAGAGAATGCAATCTAGCCACTTTGGGAAATTGCTAGATCACTAACTAAGGGAAAGTGGCTTCTAAGTGTGCCTTGAGGGATGTTACAGTTGGTCTTGTCCTGGGTCATTTTCATATGATGACACCTTTATATCGGCTGGAACTCAAGATCATGTCAAGGATCTGCAGCTTTGGATTGGGCATATGGATACACTCAAAATGTCCTACTCATAAATGTAAATTTGGTTGTTAGCTTACAGGGTCACTGTTTGCACTCTTTAAGTCTTTAAATCAATACAAATACCCTCTTTAGGCCTGCAATCAATTCACAAAGGGTTTGCTGGACGATATAAACCTATTTGTGGGGGCAGAAATATCTGCCATGAGTGCAGAGATCTCCAAATCTGTAAGTCCTACTGGAGGGGTAGAATTGGGCTTTCCAAGGTATGGTATACCTTTGAAATTTGGGAATGCCCACAAAAATATGTTTGTGGGTATTCCCAAACCCCTAACTGACCGTTTTGCTTCCTGGTAATGGTTAAGATTTACTCAAGCTCAAGGCTGGCTTAACTACCCTTCCTGTGTAGGAAGGGGACTGGATCACACTCAAATTTGATCGGGTGTAGACGAAAGATGTTCTAAAAGGGGAAAAACCTTTTGCCAGCAGAGAAAAAATGTATTTTTGCATGTTGCGATCCTATTCCCCCTGTGTGACGTTCTGCGCTATGGGTCAGCTTTTTATAGTAGGAATAGGAGCCCACAGGAAGTAACCTGATCTCCACAGTAGTAGTCCTGAAAACCTATGCCTAAGTGGCCTATCAAATTGTACTCTTGGAAGAATTGGCAAATAGCAAGGTGTCAGAAAAGTATGTTCAGACAGAGATGGATATCCCTGTCCATACTTTGCCCCAAAGTGTAAATGGTGGAGTGTAGTTTCTTACTCAGAAATGTAACAGTATTTACTAATACAGTCAAAACTCCAACTTGAAAAAAAGACAACGTTCTTCTGGGGAACTGAAAAAAGAACAATCCCAAAGAACTGGAGCATGTCATTTGTTCATACAAAACTTAGAGAGTCTCTTGGGGGGGCGTGGCTTGGCGTTATGGCGGTCGCAGCTTCTTTCTGAGGCTCCCGTCTTTCTCTCCTCATCCCCGGGATTATAGTACCCCGAATAGCTCCAAAATCACCAATATTCAAGTGGGAAATGCGGTGACCCCCCCAGGTATCGCTAAATAACTACAGACCCCAGATAGTAGCTGAATTGGGCTCCGACATGAGCAAGCTAAAAAAAAAGCGGTGGAGTAAAGCTGTGGACACAAGATGGCGGCCCCCGAGCACTCCGCAACTTAGTCGCTCGGAGTGGCTAAATAGGTGGGGGGCCCCTCTGGACCCTTACCGCTGAGCGCTCCGCCTGATACTGCGGACCGGTGCGGAAACCAACGGCGGCCCTCGTCGAGTGTTGCAGCCCTGGATGTGCGGATGGAGAACGTAGCGAGGCGGGCCTGACCGCGCCGGGGCGGGTGGCCCGGCTCCGAGGCGGTGCCGTCATAGGAAGAGGAAGAGACCTGGGGCTGGACCGGAGGCCGGGTGCGGCGTTTTGGCCCCACGACACACACTCAAGCTCCCGTGAGAACAAGCCTGTCGGGCCGAACCCTACGGGCCTGGGTGGCAGCACTAGGAAAATGAGGTGAGACAAAACCTGACGCCGTGGGGCCCGCGGCACACGAGACCAGAAGGGAAAGGATCCCCCCCACCCTCCACATTAAAAATCTTACCCGCAGTCGGCGACCTGGCTTGGAGTAGACAGGGGCTCTGCAACGGATCGTGCAGAGATAGCAGGGAACAGGAAGTAAATGCTAGGACTCTGTCTGGTGACCAATGCAACAGGAGGGATGGCAGGAACCCAATAATATAGCGGAGAGTTGGGATACACCATTAGAGGCACCTGCTCTGTCCCATTCAGAGGGCTGCATTAATAGCCCTGCACCTACAACCTGGCTGTCCTTACCTGAGAGGCACTGAGAGACATAGTCTCGGACCTAGGAGCTCTAGAGCCCGGAACACCCGGTGCTCCAACATTGGCTGCTACCCAGCAGAGATCTATAACCCAGAGTGCCGAAGAAACTAACCTATGGCCCAAAGGTGATAGACCAACACCAGAATGGTCGCTAACTTGGCATAAAAACACTCGCAAACACCGGCTGGTGTCTCATAACAAGGCACAGAATACTAGACCCGACGCTGGACCAAATCTCAATTTCCTCATTAGAATAAACACTGCTCTCCAGTGACAAACTACGCTGCCTCCAACAGATAGCCTGCAACCACCCAAGGGTAAATAACTGACAGCAAGCAAATCAGCTATCTTCCACCATGGGCAAAACAGGCAGATGTCGTGATACTGATAACCCCAAAGATCTTCCAACCAGAGCACCTCCAGAACAAGAGAACATGAGCAAATTCCCTTCAAGAGAGGGCAGTGAGACAAGAGAACCTACTCTACAAGATGTGATGCAAACCATCACTGCCTCCAGAATTGCTCTCGAGGAGAAAATAGACTCCCTAGCATCTGACTTTTCAGTACTAAGAGATGACCATCGCCGACTAGCAGAGAGGGTGACTGCTACAGAAAAACAGATGGAGGAACTAAGGCCTGAGATAAAAGACAATTCCAATATATCACATCAGATGGAGAAACGGATCAGGGAATTAGAATTAAGGGCTGAAGACGCTGAAAATAGATCGCAGCGAAATAATATCAGAATCATAGGAATGCCGGAATGGTCCAAGGGAACCAACATGGTAGACTTCCTGGAAAAATGGCCGAAGGAAAAAGTGGCGGATGAAGGCGTTTCCCAGTTCTTCGAAGTCGAGAGGGCACTCAGAGTCCCTGCACGTCCACCACCACCGGGCGCCCCTGCCAGAACAATAATAGCCAGACTGCTACACTACAGGGACAGGGACCATCTACTAACCCAAAGCAGGAAAAAAGGAGATTGTACACTTGACAACCAAGTGATCCGAATTTTCCCTGACTGCTCCCGAGAGGTACAGAGACAGAGAGCCTCCTTTAGGGAGGCTAAACAGAGACTCCGCAACATGGGAGTACAATACGGGATGCTATTTCCAGCCAAACTACGAATAGTGACTGCAGCAGGCACACAATTTTTCATCACGGCAGAGGAGGTATGGAACTGGATTGATAAACAACCACCCGGTGAGACAAGTCACAGCCCAGAAAAGCCCCAGCCAAACCGCAAAGGAAAGACTAATTTCAGTAAATCTTTCAGACACACCAGTCCATCTCCACTGGAAATTCTAAACGACCGTCAAAAAGCAGTGGAAGCCGCTGCGTCCCTCAGCTGCTCAGAACAAGGCTCACCTAAGCAATCCCAAGATGACGTAGATCAATCGGAATCAGAACAAGAATCGGACCACTCGCTCACGTCCGACAAGAGAGGCCCGGAGGTGACCCCAGGAACACCAGATGATATTATCTGACGTACAAGGCTGAATTACAAACATGGAACTGAAACTGCCTGTACATGACGTCAGTAAATAGAATACAGCGCCCGCCCCTGAGATCGTACTAAATAGAGGGACTGCGTAATAATCCAACTGATATCCCACACATGTACTGAACGAAATCTTGGAGACATGAAATTCCAGTATGCTTACCTCCTGGGGGTCGAGGAGGGACCGCATTGCTGAGCTTCGGTTTCCACCCCGAGGCAACCCCCACATTGTTGGACAGGTTAACGTTTTTCACAAGTTTGGGCGAGAGAGGTTTGACTTTTGTCCCGGGGATGGGGAATTGGGTAATTATTTGTTGGGGAATCGTATGGGGTTAAATTCTACACCGAGCACCATCAAGAAAAATGCAGAGCAGATCAGGAACTATGAGGTCACGATGAGGCACGCCATGAAGCAGGGTCATCAGAAACATTACCTGATTAGAGTAACAAACGCACCACTATGACAACACCAAAACCATGTAAGTTCCTTACGTGGAACATCAGAGGTATGCACTCGATGGTCAAGAGATATAAGATATCGTCATACTTGCTAAGGAGGGGTATTCACATAGCCATGCTACAAGAAACCCACTTAACATCGGCAGAGGGCAAGGCCCTACAGAAAAGATGGCGTGGTCAGGCATTCTTCACTACATATTCGGCATACTCGAGGGGCACCTTGACCTGGATCCGGGCAGGGGTCCCTTTCCAAATGACGGACAGTCTCATAGACCCAGAGGGGAGGTTTGTGGCGATCAAGGGCAGACTGGAGGGGAGAGAGTTAGCTCTGATCAATGTTTATGCTCCCAACACAGAACAAGGTGAATTCTTCACATGACTATCCAGCTTGCTAGCATCATACTTACAATCATCAGTGATAATGGGAGGTGATTTTAATTGTGTAAGCGACCTTAACGCAGACAGATCACATCCTCTCCTGCCACATTCCCCACAACTGAGAACGGCGCAGCAGTTCTCTACCTGGCAAGCGAACTGGGGCCTTACAGATGCCTGGCGTAAATTACACCCTAATGTCAGGGACTACTCCTTTTTTCTAGCCTCCAAGAACTACATGTGCATTTAAACTCTTTTTTATGCCAGATATACACAAACTTATATCAAATATGGAGTATTTATCTCGCACAATATTGGACTATAACCCCCTGCTGTTATCTCTCAAATGGGGGTCCTCCACCTCCCGTATACCCACGTGGAGACTTAAGCCTGAATTATTGGAGGACCCTCCCTTCCGAGCCGAACTCTGCCAATGTATGTTACAATATTTCAAAGAAAACGACACTACGGCATCTAACGCTCTGATAGAATGGGATGCTTTTAAGGTGGTTATAAGGGGAAAGTGTATAGCTGAAACAGTAGGAATACGTAGAACTCTACTAGGGGATACTGAGCGGGTCGAGTCTAAACTGAGAGAGGCTGAGAAGAATAGGCCTGAAAATCCACAATTATAAACCCCAATACAAGAGCTCCGATTAGAAGTAGCACAATGTGTTTAACGCCTTAGATGCTTTGACCATAAAAACTACCTCACAAGAGTACATAAAGCGGGAAAATTACCTACCTGGGTGATCTCACAATCTGATCTCAACGACAGGGATCCAATTGCATGAACCAGAACAGATTAATGCCCAGTTCTTATCTTTTTATGAGAAAGTGTACCAAAAAAGACTCAACTTAAACAGAGAATTAACTGAAAACTACTTAGCAACACTAAACCTGAAACCCTGGGAACCAATATCCACAGGCACGCTAAAGGAGAACATCACGCTAGAAGAGATCAGCAAAGCCATGAAGAGTTTAGCAGGGGGAAAAACGCCTGGAACTGACGGCCTCCCAGCTGAGTTTTACAAAACCTTTGCGGGAATCCTCTCACCCAGACTAGAATTTTTTTTTAAATGCGCCAGAGACCAAGGCCTTCTACCTGAATCTTCTCGGGAAGAAATCATAATCTCCCTTCTTAAGCCCGGCAAAGACCCAACTGGAGTGGGAGCATATTGGCCCCTCTCTAAGCTGAACCACAACTATAAAATCGTTAGCAAGACCCTGGCATCCAGACTTCTCCCAATGATGCCCGATTTAATACACCCAGACCAAGCAGGTTTCATACCAGGACGTAATACAGCTGGGAATATTCGCAGATTAATTGCCATTATGAGGGACATAGCACCCACCACTGGGACCCCGAGCATCCTAGCAGTCCACATCGAAAAAGCCTTTGATAGCTTAGATTGGGACTTCCTTTACAAAGTTATGTCCGGAATACATAGCATGGGTGAAACTACTATATACTGACCCCTCAGCTAGAGTCCGCACGGGGCGCATAATATCGCATAGATACAAAGTGGAGCGCGGGACGAGACAGGGTTGCTCCCTTTCCCCCCTGCTATTCGCATTGGCGATGGAACCACTGGACACTGCGGCCAGGGCGGGGCAGGGGGGACCAGGTATACTTGTCCGAAACGAGAGACATCATATAGCCCTATACGCGGATGACCTCCTAATTTTTTTGGGACGATATCCAAAGGGATTTACCCCTAGCGCAACAAATGCTAAATAATTTTGAAAACCACTCAGGCCTAAAAGTAAATTGGGATAAAACAGGCTTGTTCCCTCTCACAAACCACCATCTACCTCCCCTGAATCTGGGACTGGTAAGATGGATACCTGACGGGCTCCCATACCTGGGAGTGAAAGATTATCACAAGGCCAGGGATATACTTGATGGCAATCTAGGCGGCGCAGTCCGTTCCATAAAAACCTGCATGACATTCTGGCAAACACTGCCACTATCAGTGACAGAGCGAATTGCGATACTCTAAATGATTGTACTACTGAGATTGCTATATCATTTCGCTGCTCTCCCGATTTGGATTCCTAAATCCTTCTTTAGGGAACTGAATACAATAGTAAGTTCATTTGTTTGGGGTAAAGGCAGGAAAAGAGTGGCCTTGACAAAACTTCAAAGACAGTCAATAGATGGGGGATTAGCAACACCAGATTTCGAGTCCTACTATCTTGCAGCACAATTGCAGTGGCTGGCACTCTGGATCTCGAATAGTTTGATGATAACACCAAATACAAAAGCTTCTACCCCACAGGGGACCAGGCTTTTTGAGATACTAGTGGGTTCTCCTAGAGATGAGAAACAAGACAGTCCAGAACTAAAAATACTAACCAAGTGTTGGAAAACATATTAACGTAAGATCAAAACTAAGACTCCCTATTCTGCGGAGCTCCCCATTAGTTCGTTACAGGCAATAACAAGGAAGAGGTCTGTACATGAATTGGGTAACTGGGTAGAAGCCGGAATTACTACAGTAGGCTTGCTCTTCAAGGACAATAAACTGAAGACATTTGAAGCCATCAGAGCAGAATACGACATTCCGACGAAACATTTTTTAACATACGGGACCATAAAAGCCAGCATATACAATCATTGGCGAACGAAAGACATCGACCCACTGGAACAGGCAATTTGCACATACTTGACATCTCCCAATAACAAAACTAAGGTAATATCAAGGCTATATGCTTTAATCCGAGCAGACATTACTGACCCCCTACCCTACCTTAAACAATAATGGGAAAAAGCTTCCAGTCATGAAATCTCGGAAGTAGAATGGGGACAAATACTGCGGAACCTTCCCAAGGCTTCGCGGAATGCTAGATTTAAACTTAGCAATTATTATATCATTCACCAAGCTTATTTAATACCTGCCCGCATTAATGAATACTTCAGTAAATCCACTGAGAGCTGCCCAAGATGCGGATTAGTGGATGCAGAGTTTAATCACATGTTTTGGGAATGCCCCATACTGGCATCCTACTGGACTGAGATTTGCCAAAAATTGTCCCAATTACTGAATAGGAACATGACGTGTTCTGTGGAAAATTGCCTCCTACACGCCTTTACTCACTCAACTAAGCACAAAGCATCAGATAGATTCCTTGACCTGGCCTTAACAATAGCTAAAAGGGAAATAGCAAGTAATTGGAAAAACCCTAAGGGCCCTAGAGTAATAACCTGGAAAAATGAATTACTCAAGTGGGCAACAGCAGAAGGTACACTACTTCATAGAGAGGCCAAGAATGGGGCCAGACCCCCGGAAGTGTCAGAAAGCTGGGACACAATAAAGGATACATTCAGGTCAGAGTGCAAACAGCAGATCCCACCTAATATACAATAACGAGGACCACGCAACAAGCAACAAAATATAACATGATACAACACTCAGTCATAGGTTGAAACACACTTCTGACTCTGTGCAGAAACTCATAACATATCAGACTACTAACAAGGGCCTATAAATACGAACCAAACGTGACAAATTACTCTGCTGTAGAAATATCAATGCTGAATCAAGGCTCTCGGGTAGAAGGGTTAGGGAGGGACTAGAGAGGGGGGGAGTTGGATCTTGTTACTACAAGAGTTTATATCATATTCTAATTAAGTACCACTAACCAGAGAATGTATAAATGTGACTAAGATACACAGTGGTAAATGTAGTAATATGAAGTGAATAAAAATGTATATGTGCTATTGGATTGATTTAAAATCAATAAAATCTGGTTTAAAAAAAAAAAAACTTAGAGAGTGTCTCAATATCTTTGGGCTGGGTTAATAACATCATTTTCAGCCATAAGTATATTTAAGTATATTTTTATGGCTGAAAATAGCTTAACATATGCTTATTAGATATTCACAGAAATATTCAGAATAGTTGTAAATGGTTTTATTACTTCATAATTCTCTACCACAACTGTGTGGAATTACACAATAGTAACCCCCACCGATGAGGTGAAGAGCAGATGGAATAAGATAAGGTTTTCCATGTAAGTCTGAATGTCGACAAACTTATCATTTTTTGTAGCCATTCACAAACTTCAAACCAATCCTTTCCCACCCTGGAAATGGTCAGAAATTTACTCCAGCTTCATAAAAACGAAATTGTCCATAAAAATATATTTTTTAAAGAAATGTACTCCAGCAAAGGGCTGATGCATCTCCACTTTGATAGTGGGAAGGAGAAGGGATCACTAGGGGTGGGTGGTGAACCCCGCTCCTCTCGAGGAGTTTGTGGAGCTTTCCCCACTCCGTGCTCTTCTTAGAGTGCGGAATTCTGAAAAACTCCAAGTAGTGGAGTGGAGTTTTTTTCCTCATTCCAGCTTGCCAGCATTAAGTTCGTGAGTGAGGAATAGTTTACTCAGACCACCTCCCAGTGAGATTTCTCAAAGTGGGCAGTTGCGGATGGTCACTACCACTCACGCTGAGAAACCTTCCACTTGCGTTGAGGACGGTGCAGCTCGAGTAGAAAATCTACTTGAGTGGCAGTAAAGAAGCAGTGTCCTCTTGCACTGCGCATGGTGCCGTTCTTGCTTATTTCTCAGAGTGGGACAAATACCCAGTGCTAAAAATCAGTGCAATTAGCGTGACCTAACAATATGGGCATGTAAAAATCCCGGGTGAAATCCGATAGACACTTCACATTGCCCGACTGAAAGCACTTATACCCAACTATTTACTAAAGAATACAATTTTTAAAGGTGTGTAAAACCCTAAACACTCCTTGGAGCTACATCCCTGTTGGTTGTAAGAGGCAATTGGAATGTTACTTTTAGGCCAGTATGTGACCTCACTGCCTCCCATGTGACAAATGTAACCACCAGCCCCACTGTATGACCACCCTTCTATGGAACCTCTGGGTGATGATTTACTGCCTGCATGAAAATGTTTGAATACTATGGGGTTGAGACCTTCACCAGTGCTGACGCAGGCCGACAGTGGTGGTGCCACAAGAATCCATATAATTTCTCCAGCTTCAACTACCACACTCAGAGAAATCTGGAACCACAATGTGCTTTGGCATGATTTGCTGGAGAGATGTGTTTTGCTGCAATATGTTGCAAAATGCCTGAAGGTTGGGCAGTAGAGGGGGTCCAAGTCAGCACCAACCTGTACACCCACTTCCTCTCCTCTACTTTGGATGAGAACTGCCTGAGTGAAGAATCACACCAATACTCAAGAATAGCTCTTCCGAATAGTGGAAATCCAGAAAGCTTTTTGATCAGAGCTCTGTTAAGGGGTAATACACTACTGATGCGTCAAGGCTCCTTGTACCTCAATGTTCTTGTGTAGTAATTATATAGAAGCCTCCACCAGTCATGTGGACCTTTGGTTGTTGAATAGAAGCATATGAAAGGAGGTATCGTTAACTACACCTTTCAATAACTGTGAAACGAATGTGGCATCACAACAAAGACAGGAAGGTTGTTGTGCAACCAGAAAGATTTATTAGCAGATTTGGTCAAAGCACAAATCCATCAATTATAAGTCAATTAATTCAAAAAGCATATATATCAACATGGTTATGCAGTCTAAATTTGTATATTACAAAGAAAAATATGCAAAATATCACAATGTAAAGAGCACGGAATATGAAGTAAATTGTTTCCATAAAGGAAGTTCCCAATTTTAAATAAAGCATGAAAGGTGACAAGAGGAGGTTCAAAGAGAAAGGTGTCAGCATCAGCTGAACCAAGTTAAGGTTTTGGGGGAATGAAATGGGCATTCATGCATGAAGCTTAGCACTCAGGGCAGGGAAAATCTGCAGAGTTGAGAAAGGTCTTCTCTCAGCAAAGTCTGGACATGATCTGCTAAACTACTGGTGCTATAGATCACACATTTAATAAGCAATTAAACATTCTGCAAGCTTCATCCCATCAACTTTCTCTACACTGTCAAATCAGGAAACATGGGGCCAGATGCAGAAAACGATTTGCGAGTCGCAAACGGCAAAAAGTGCCGTTTGCGACTCGCAAATCGCATTTTCCTATGCAGAAATGCATATTGCGAGTCGGGACCGACTCGCAATATGCATTTCAGAATCGCAAATAGGAAGGGGTGTTCCCTTCCTATTTGCGATTCGGAGTGGAATGCAATACCATTTGCGACCGCATATGCGGTCGCAAATGGTGTCGCAGTTACCATCCACTTCAAGTGGATGGTAACCCACTCGCAAATTGGAAGGGGTACCCATGGGACCCCTTCCACTTTGTGAATGGACCCAAAACAATTTTTTCAGGGCAGGTAGTGGTCCAAGGGACCACTGCCTGCCGTGAAAAAATACCGAAACTAAAGGTTTCGTTTTTTTTTTTTAAGTGCAGCTCGTTTTCCTTTAAGGAAAACGGGCTACACTTAAAAAAAAAAAAAACTGCTTTATTTAAAAGCAGTCACGAACATGGAGGTCTGCTGACTAAAGCAGGCCTCCGTGTTTGCGAGTGCCCATAGTCGGTATGGGGCCGCAATTTGCGACCCACCTCATTAATATTAATGAGGTGGGTCTCTGCGACCCCATACCGACTCGCAGACGGTGTCTGAGACACCGTTCTGCATTGGAAATTGCGACTTGCAATTTGCGAGTCGCTCCGACTCGCAAATTGCAAGTCGCAATTTCCAAGTTTGCTACATCTGGCCCATAGTTCTCTGGGAGCATGATGACTCCCTAGATTTCCAGTGCTGGACAAAGAAAATAATCATCTGCATGTCTGGTTCAGGAGGATCTCTCCCATCCCCACACACTTCATGTCCACTCCCAAATTCGAATTATTCCTAGCTATCTCACAGTTTCTTCAATAACAATAAGCCTATTCTAACTAACAATCACTCTGATGAAAACATGAAACATACAGTGCATTTACAAATGCAGGGTGTGTGATTCAGGCCTGTTAACAACTTAGGCCAACTTTAGAACAACATGGCTTCCAAACAAATGCGGTTAGCATGAGTAAATACACTGATTATATTTTGGTTATATATATGTAGCTCTCACTATGCATAAATTAAGCCACCTATAGTTAATAAATTAGTATGATGCACACAAATAAATAGAACTATTGTACATTGTGTACATATGATAAGTCATGCGTGAAGCATTATATTACACTGCACCACTACCCAGGGGATAGGAAATAAATAAAACTGCAAATCAATGAAAAAAAGTCCAAAAAGCAGAGCAACAATCCAACTCTCCTGCTAGGAAACCAGAAAGAATAGCCAGCTAGTTTGTAGGTGGAAGAAAATGGGTCATTATTTGTGTGGCCTGCTCAAGTCATTTTTCCTCCACTGGGAACAAAACACCCCACTGTAGTGCTTAACTCTCTCAGGGTAGTGAAGCAGAGCAGTCCAAGACCAACTCTATGGAGGTGGTGTGGACTGGTAATCAGCATTCATGGGCACACAATAATAACACTCAATAAATGATTGTCTAATCTGTGCTTTTTCTTTTGAAAAAGTACATTTATTATGCACACACTACTCAATACTATGCAGCAATAAACAAATATACATAAGCTAATGTAAATACTTCTTGCTGACATTTCGTCATCATTCTTACCCCTCCCAAAGGGGGTCTAGTTTAACAAATCACATGTCAAAACAGTCACTTGTACTTTAATGCAATGATTGACAATAATTGTGAATAACAGCACCTAATACTGGCACTAAAGCATGCAAACTTTGATCACTAGCGCCTGTCAGCGATAAGGAAAATGTATATGCATGTTTGAATGATTTGTAAACTCATGATAACTTTTAGCATGAAAACCACAATGAAAACATGGCCCCTAGAGGACCTCACATTTCTGATCACAAGTGTAATTACAGACTTTCACCCATAGAGCATGTTGTACAGCCCGAAAACCCATGTTGAACCCCTTCAGGCCACAGAGACTGCAACCGTAGACCTTGCCTCTAGAAGGCACTGCACTCCCTGCTCACCAGCACATGCTCCAGCCTGGGAAGTACTTCAGAATGCTTGGTAAAACGTGGGTGGTTATCCTTTTGGAGTCTCACCCAACTTAGGGTGGAGACTCCTGATATCCTTTGGGGGAAGTCTGCTCCTTCAGCATCCTCCACACTTCTGAAGATTTTTGATGGGGACTCCATCCTCCTGGGGCCACCACAAACCAAAAACAAATGTTTTTTCTTGTAGTCAAGGGCAAGCCCTGCAGTGCAATATGGGGAGCTCCTTGGGAGCTTCATGCATTTATTTTTAGTAATAGCTCTCCCGCTGACCCCGGGAGAGCCACATCTTTGTTTTCCTTTGTTTGGTCTCGTGCCATGCTCTTAGCTTCAGGGTGCCCAGTCCAACCTGGGCAGCCCACATGGTTGAATGTTGGGGGACAGCCCAGGGAGCCCACGCCTTGCTGTCCCAGCCGGCTCCCTGCGAGGGCAGCATTCCAGCATGCTGCAGCGGGAGCCGGCAGTCCTCTTCTGCCCTGCCTGCTCCTGGAGGCACGGCCGTGTCACTCATGGCAGGCCTTCCACTTCCCCCAGTCACAGGCATGGAGAGCGGGGTGGGAGGCCACATGGGGGACCACAGCACCAATCCCACCCTGTTCTCTCCTCATTGGGGCCCAGCGAAGGGGTCCTGGACCCCTTCCTGCTTTGGCAGTGGAGCTGATGGTGCTCTCTTACAGCATCTTCCTTTTTTGTGGACCTGGGGGAGAGGTTCTGTGCCCCTTCCAGCTTCAAGTGGGTGGAGCGTAATAGTGCCTCCTCAACTGGTTCTTCCTCTCGGGGCCCAGGGATAGGGTCCGGGGCCCCTTCTCACACTCACTGGGAAAGCACAATGGCACTGCTTCACAGGCATTAGGGGACTGGAGAAGGGGATCTGGGTCCCCAAAGATAAAACTAGTCTAAGGGCTGGCGTCCTGAGGCCCTTGGAAGTGTGGAGAAGGGGACCCCATGCTCACCTTCTCCCAGGCTCCCATTCCTTTTGGCACAGGATCTTTTCTACATGCTTCAAACTCATGCTTGGGGAAGGGTCAAAAACTGAAATCCTTCTTGTGCCAATAGCTTGGGCTCCATGGCACCATTTTACTTGGTGTTGGTCTTGTTTTCCTCCTGGTGGTGAGCCCTAGCCATCTGGCACACTTTATTTACTGGCCTCAAAGACAACACACTTTGCAGGGAGCAGGTTTTCCTGGCTCCCTGTGCCAGCCTTTGTTTTTCCGCAGGCCGCTCTCCTTCTTGGTGCAGAAGCCCAATTTTTCTCCCAACTAGTTCTCAGGGAGTGTAAGGCAACTACCTTCTCGGGTGCCGGGGAGTGCTTCACTGGTCCTGGGGTCAATTAGAGTCAGAGTCCTTAGCCCAGTTGGCTATCAGGGGTTCTTCCTTACGATTGTCTGTTGCGCTGCCTCAATTTCCAGTGTCAAGTAGAAAAACTCCCCAAGAGAAAGCTCTCTCCCCCATGCAGGACCTTTTAAGTGGGGATTGGAGGCTCAAGCAGGGCTGCACCTCTGGCCTATCCTGAGGTGCCACATCACCTTTTCGCCGCTTTCCCAATCTTCCTACTCAGCCTGCTGGGATATTGCAAAATGGCATCACCCAGGAGTCACTTGCCACATCTGCTCTGGGAGTTTTAACTCCACCCCTTGCTGACATCACTGCCAGGGCCTTCCCAGGAGTTTCTTCACAGAAGCCCCCCTCTGGGTTTGGCTCCAGAGGTCTCGACTCCCTCCTTTTTTTAGTGGACTTGGTCAGGCACAGTGTGACAGAGAGGTGATTGAAGCAGAGCTGCCCGCCCTCCCCTTTCCTCCTTAGAACTCCTCAGCACTGTTAACTGCTAGAGAGAAACAGAATTAATGTGTAACCAGCCAAGTGCCTCGTAGCCTGGTTGCACCGCAGCAGCTTTATCTTAAAAGGTAGGCACTGGCGGTAAACACACACAGTCCATTTGCCCTGAGTTTACTGTGGGTGAGTCATAGGTTATGTGCCGCCCCCCCAGTAAAAAGGTCTAAAACCAGGTTATCAAAAAGCAAAAAATCCAGGCAGATTAGATGAGCAGAACCGATCTTTTTACAGTAGAGATCCCTTTTTGTTAGCATATGTAAGCCTCTATAGTGCACAAAGTTCACTCAGTCCATTGTAGAATATTTCTGATTCATCTTATTCGTGAATTGGAGCCAGAACCATCCATTTTGCAGCTAGATTCACCAGTGCACATTGGGGGACAGATTTACTAACAATTCACACAATGCATGGCAGCATGGCAAGTTGCTGCACTGAGGTGCGTGAATATGAGAGAGGTGAAGAGTGCCATATCCAGTTGGAAATGGCACTCTTCTGCTCTCTTCCGGCAGCACTGTCACATTTGTGATTGTATAGCACCAACGCAGGCATCCTTGCACCATGCTGTAAGCATGTCTTACAAGCAGTATTGGATTTGTGCAGGAAGTGACACCTTCCAGCACAAAAAACAATCCAGAGAGGCATTTTCCTCTTTCTATGTGTGATGCAGAATGCACCATGCAAAGAAAGAGGAAATAACGAAGAGAAATAAAAATATTTCTCCTCTTTACCCTCTGTGTGGTAGGCGTACCAATTTCACACAATTCCCACTTTACAAACCTTATTAAATTTTAATTTGCATGAAATCCATGGGTGCATACATGTGAATGCTTATGCTCCACCCACGGAATACCTACCACTAAGAAATGGAATGCAGCGCAAGCTGTTGTGTTGAGATACATTTCTTTACAAAGCTACTCAAATCAGGCCTTGCAAGGATTTGTAAATTCCAAATAGGCCTTTCCAGTGCCCTCACATGATGCAAGGGGGACACAAAGGCTAGGTAAATCTGCCCCTATGTGTCAACTGTTAACAGTATTCCACCAAAATTTTGACTGCAACATATTTTGCGGTCAAGATATCAAGGCCTATGTAGATGTGGAGGTACAGTATGAAAATATGGATTTAACAATAGTAAATTCTTACCTTCATGATATTTGGGTCCCGTTATTTAGGCCTTGATATCTTAACCTCACAATATTTTTGTCCTCAGTATTCTGACATGCAACCCTGTGGACCACAAACTTTATACTTTGTTTTGGGATGCCAAACTCCATCTGTCAGCCAACCGCTATCTAGCTAAGGATATTGTCAACAACACCATGGTTCTATTCCCTAATCTGGTCACAAGGAAGAGGTTGACCATGTTTGCAGCAATTTTGGATTCATGAGACTGGTCTCTGAATTGGAAACCTTGCCCCAACCCTCAGAGAGGTGTCTGGCACATGTGTTGTTCCACAGGCCCTTTAGTTTGGAACAGCATGAAGATTTACCAGCTAAGCCACAATCCTTAATAGAAGGCCTGCATGATTTACTTTATCAGCCAACATCAGAAACAAAGAATGACACCAGGGTCATATCATAGGTTTTTAGTCTAAATAGCACTACAGGTCTTGACAGTGGCAAGTGGACTTTACTTCCAATGGCAAGTTGTGCCCTTAAGCCCTACATCAACTGGAAGTACTTTGAGGCATGTAGGGTCAAAGCATACAAACAGATTTCATAATACAGATGCTGACAGAGAGCAATCTATGTAATCTTGCTGGAGACAGAACAATTTTATCAGAGACCTGGTGCACTGCCCAACTCCAAAATTCTTTGGCACCTACAATAGAGCCAACTGAAAGAGATAATTTGTAAGAAATTGGGTTATTGATGAGGGTGTGAAAACCTACTGAAACAGCAACCACAACTCGTCAGGGTGAAACAAGAGCAAATCCCAAATTACCCTGTTCTCAACCCTCTCGCAGCTTGGCATAAAAGCAATCAGGCTCAACTTAAAGGCAATTTGTAAGGTATTTTTGAAGCACACAAACAGTAATACAGTGAAAATACAAGACAAGAAAAAACTCACCTCAATTTAGAAAAATATAGTAAAATTTAGTAAATTATTTGCGACCAAAGCAATACAGATTCAACTAGTAGAACTGAAGATATGCAATTTTAATGATTTAATTAACAGTACTGCAAAAAGGCACAAATGGCCAACAGAGGTTATCTGGTCATGCTGGAACGGGACAAGTTCACAAGATTCGGCTGATCTCATGGGGGCACAGATCGGGCACTGGGCCAAAATTGGCCCACTGAGGATTGTACCGTATGTCCTTGGTGCGTGGTCTGTGTGGATTTACTCTGCAGTGTTTTACATCGTCCAGTATCAGTGTTGGTGAAGCTGCAAGGCTTTGCTTCACCCTGCGTCAGTTCTGATGAGCTATGTAGCCAGGCTTTACCAGGCTTTGCGTTGCTCTATGTTGATTCCAATGTTGCTGGCAGATGTGTGGTGAGGCCGCATAAACTTGCAGCTGTGTGGTGAGGCTTTGCAGGGCTTTGCCTCACTTTGCATCAGATCTGGTGGAACCTTCAATTTGATCAGGAGAAGCTCTCTCTGATGCCAGCAAAGAGCTCAGGACCTGGGGAGACACCACTTGGGGATCAAGTACTCCAGCAGAGGCCACCAGGGCTCAGGCAAGTCCAGTTGCAGGTCCAGTGCAGCAAGCCAGCTGGGCAATTGCAGCAAGGCTTCTGGAGCTTATTATTTAGCTGTAGCTCTAACAAGAGGTCAATCAGATGATCCCTGAAGTCATCTGACTGGGATGAAGGGTACAGGTCCATCTTCCTTCTCAGCCCTGAGGCCAACCTTAAGCAGCAAAGCTGTAGGGTATACTCATTATGTAGTATCCACAGGTCCAGGAGTGAACTGAAGAGTGGGCCTGAGGGGCCAATATTTATATCTGTAGGAGAAGCTACTAGAGCACTCTGATGCAATTTCCCCTGGTCTTTCTGTAGGAGCGAAGACAGAGGCAACTATGAAAAAATCCTACCCTCCCTATCAATCAAAAGGGCCCAACAAAGTCAAAGCCACAATTCAACCAACTGGAAAAAGAGGAAGAGAGACAGAGAATAAACAAGAAGTGCCCACAAGGTGGTAGCACTGCCAACGTTCTTCAATCTAGGAATCGTTTACGTGTGTTTCTCCCTGTGATAAAAATAATGTGACTTTAGAGTAATCAACTTGGTAAATTCCTTCCCTTAAATCACTCCTCTAATTGTGTGTGATATTACTGTAATAAATACTTGTAAATTCCCCTTTTCCTGCATATATGATGATAAGGTTAATTAGACACAGGAGGTGATGCTAAAGAATGCAAGGAATAATTATGAACAGTCATTCAATAATTCCATGATAACAACTCACACATATATTTATATATAAATTTGATAAGGCATACCTAGGTGTCTAATAGATCTTCTTTTCATCCAAGTACAAATGTCAGCGCTCTGTAACATTAATAACTAAAACATAACAAAACTAATTCTGAAAATGCATTAAAGTCATGCACTAACATAACAATGTTCCCTTTATCTAAAGGGTTGTCTTCCTTCACACATAAACAGAAAAGTAGTGCTTGTATTTCTCTAACACAAGTCCTTTTTTATCTAATATCTGATTTCTATCCTTTTGTTTTGCAGATTTCTATGTCCAAGAAAATTTCAAAATCAAAGCAAACAGAGCTTGAAAAAAACCACACTTCCTAAACCAGTTAAGTGTTCATAATGCTCATGTTATTATTTTTAGTGCTAAGCGCATTACCAGCAGTTGTTAAAATAAATGTAATTCTTGTTGGGTTCCTTTTTGGTTTCAAAGGAAATGTCCTCTTCGCTGGCTGAAGAAAACAGAACTCTGTAGACAACAGGGAATCCAATGCCGAACCTGCCGCTAATTAACGGACCACCCACGAGAACACAGAATGATAAGGATTCAGGTAAGTGCAAAGGCAGAAGCGAGGGAAAGTGACACGACGCCAGGAAGCCGGAGCTGAAAGACTAGAACGGCAAGCAGCTTCCTGGAGGACAGCGAGTGTATTATGGACAGCGTGTATCGCCCTTGCCACTGGTTGAGACCCCGGCCACTCCTTCAATGTACGCACCAGCCGGAGTCACTTGTCAGCAACTCCGACTCTCTCCCCCAACAGAGGTGTCTGGAATTTCCTGCCTCCCTGCATAGGCCCCAGCTTCTCTGGTGGTATAACAGACTAGTGTGGAACCCTTTGTGAGTGCGCTGAGGCACAGTCTTTGTGATGTGCACGTGTGATAGGTGACAGCCCCGCCTCCCTATCAAGTGAGAGATGGCTCATCCTGCCAAATTCCCCATAGTCTCCCTGTCTGGATGTAATACACAAAGATCAACTGACAGTTACACCTAGTCATGTGACTCAGGATACAGGCAGCAGGCACCAAAATGATTAGAACAAGAAAATGCCAACTTTCTAAAAGTGGCATTGTGAGAAAGTAGCCTCTTTCTAGCATGGTTACCCCCACTTTTGGCCTGTTTGTAAGTGTGTGTCAGTGTGTTTTTACTGTCTCACTGGGATCCTGCTAGCCAGGACCCCTGTGCTCATAGTTAAAACCCTATTTGTCAGGGCTTTTTGCCTGTCTCACTGGAATCCTGCTAGCCAGGAACCCAGTGCTCATAGTTTGTGGCCTATGTGTGTGTTGTCAGTAGTGCTTAGCTGTGTCACTGAATTTCTGCCAACCAGAACTCCAGTGATTATGCTCTCTCTACCTCCAAATTAGTCACTATAGTTTAGTGACTTCATATTCCAATTCCAATTGGCACACTGGACCCCCTTTATAAGTCCCGAGTATATGGTACTGTTGCAGCAGTTATGCCAAATAGAAATTATTAATGAATGTTTATGTGTTTTGATTAACAAAGGTTCATAGAGAAATTAATCGTAGAGGAAATAATGTGCATGTTTGAAAATGTGCCCACGGAGAATGGTAGCCACTTATACGAATTTGTACTAAAATGATAAAAAATGTGTGAAATAATGAAAATGTGTAAAAATAATGTAGTAATGTGCCATAATGAGATGTATAACCTATGTTTTACGTTATATTGTAGAGTTAACTGTAGTTGTGGCCTAGTTTTTCCAGGCCTCATGCAGATGCTGAAATATTAGAACATGCTGGACAAAAAAAAGAGACCGTGATAAACTAGCCTTGACCACTCAATGGTAAAGTCTGCTTAGCTAGAATTTTCTGCAATATACCAACGGACAGGAGATGATGAAATCAACTTGCTACAATTATGTGTAGAGTAGACAAGATGTACTTTCCCAGGACTCAAACAACAGAGACACTGACTGAAGAGGAAGATGCAACATTTTCGATACCTGATGAGCCGGATGATGAGAACATCGAACAGTGAATCAATCAATGAACTGAGAACGGCAAAATACTAGAACTCACAGATTTGTAGAAATAAATGTATTGGGTAGCGTCACATATGAGACCAATTAGGAATTAGGAGGATGGATTGAAAAACTCTAATAAAAAGTCATGACAAGGGGCTAAAACTTCAGATGCGAGATACGAGAAATGCAAGGGGTGAAATGCTGATGTCAAAACATGTGGTTCGAGACTCTGTTATTGGGCTTATGTACCTGAGAGCCTGATGCGTTGATGATCCATTCTGTGGATAGGTAGCTATGACAATGTGACTGATTAACTTTTGTGCCTTTCCTTTCTTGGTACCAACTGTGCTGTTTTGTAGTTTTTATTCTAGCTAAATGTTTTCCAAATTCATGTTTTCTAAATTGTTTTTGCATGAAGTCCCAACATTCTGATGCTAATCTGAGTTAGGTAGGATTCTTTGGGTGACGTTGACAGTGACAAATGACTGACAAACTGATTGCTGAACTTTGCTATTAATGTCAATATATTCATCTTTGCTGGTTTATTCTGAAGCATTAGAGCACATGTTTTCTCAAGTTCTGATTAGATTGTGTTATTGGTGGTCGTTAATAAACTAATTTGGAGCTGATTGAATAAAGTTTTGAGTTAACCTTATGCACTAGAATTGTAACTCATAGGGAAATAAAAATTGTTAAAACGTAAATTGAGTTGTGGTTATTCATGAAATGCTGATATAATTGTCTAATAAAAAATGATTCTCTTAGTGGTTATTGATTGGTTATATTGAATATTGATAACATTGGTCACTACATGACTAGGATACTCCATGCGATCCAAAAGGTTCATCATCCTATACGTGTCCCCTTGTAAGTTTACTTACTAAGGACCTGGCGCGCTAGCAGCTTTTGGTAGCAGCTTGATGGTTAGTTTCCTTGTCGAACTAATTATGTGGTGATTAATGGTTATGGTGGTAGTTTAAGTTGGGGTTAGGTGTTCATTTTATGAGGTTTAAATTTTGTTTTTCTGAAATGGCAGTTGTAGCAAAGATGATGTCCCCTTAAGCCCAGAAATGACTTTCCCAGATCCTGTATCCCGCTAGTAAGTTGGCTATGTTCTCAACGTTCTTGTGATAGTGTGAAAGTGGTAGTTTGCGCTTGCAAAGGCTTATGCAGACCGCAGGTGAATTGTGACGTATGGGAGGTAAAGTAGGGAGTTTCTGTACTCCAGTTGAGGTTTAGTAGGAGTGTGCGTACTCCACAGTATGAGAATAGGGAAATCGTCGAACTTCACATATGTGTGGCGCTTTGTGCTCAAAAATTGTCCACATGGTTGTTGGTGATGTACGGACCCTGCGCGGTCTAAGACTCCAGAGTATATTGACAAGTGTAGGAGACACTTGGTTATATGTTGTAATCTGTCTGGTTAGTGGGTCGATCGGGCGTGGTCTACAAGTCGGTGTGAGTTAAGCGAATAAGAGAAATTTTCGATTGAGATTTGGCGAGTCCTATGTGCACCAGGACAGACCCATTGATCAGTTGAGAGTGAAATTTGCAAGTGGAATTTTACTTGTGAATATGGGAGACTGAGAAAGAGGAATAGCTGCATGAGCGAAAGTGCTATCAATGAAAATCCATAAGGTCTCTGAAGCAATTGTGTACCTTCCTGTAGTGAACCAGCTGATTTGTTTTGATTATTGGGTTTTGATTACTGCTCGCAATAATTTGCATTAGTTTTGTGTGAATTTGGAGTTTAGGAGGACAAGCCACAAGACTTTGTCAGCCGCAGTGTGTGAGTGTGACGTCAGAGTGAGCCATGCTGGGATAGGTTGGTTAGTGAGAAGTCGCGAGCGGATTGGCAGCCGTCCATAAGAGGCACTTGGTTGAGTAAACGGGTGAAAGGAATCTTGGGAGTAAAAGTAATTTCCTTATTGAATCGAATATACAAGAGATAGCAAAAGATGAAGTTTTTCAAAGCGTTCAGAAGTGCCATGAAGGGTGATTCTTACATTAAGGCGACAGTTAGGGAGCCTACCCCACCTGAGAATTCTCCGGCATTCATTGTGATGGAGGAGCGTGGTGTCGCGCCATATCTTTGGTTAAAACAGTGGTGCAAATTGACAGAGAAACAGGGAGCTTTAGCATTTCCAGAGCATGGGACGTTTAATTTGAGAATTTTGACTCATTTGCGAACTACATTATATGAGATGAAGCCACTTCTGAGACCAGCACAGTTTGGGGCTTTAGCGGCTTGGGAGCTCGTAGCCAGACAGCAGCAAGAGATGAAATTTAAGAGGAGAATAAGGAAGGTAGAGAAGTCCTTGGCAGAAGCAACATGGGACTGGGAACAGAAGAAGTGGAGAATGACAACGTTACAGGGTGTTAGGTTGTTTCCCGCTGTTGCAGAGGAAGATGAGTCAGAAGAAAAAGAGGATACTGACAAGAGTGATAAGAGTTCAGGAGATAAGAAAAAGAAAAAGACGTATGTAGATGAAGAAGATTCAGATGTTGAGGATCTTATTACACAGATATTGAGGGATCGACCCCCGCCATATGCGGCGCATGAGGAGGGTCCAAGTACTAGTTCTGTTCTGACTGCTCCAGCTCAATTGACGGGAACAGTGGGACCAGTGCAGACAACTAATGGACAGGTGCAAGGGGTAGTGCATAGTACTCCTAATGCAGTGACTACTTAGGTGGTCCAAGTGCAGATGCACCCACCATTGATACAGAGGATTTATCCAGATGTACCAATTCTTGAGACAACTTCGAACTTAGTGGTGCCATCGGAGCAAGTGCTCACGAGGCCAATGCTAGCTCAGACTGAGCCGACTCCAATGTTGTTGCCTCAGGCACAGCCACAGGGTTTGACGAAGTTTACGCCAATAGGAGGGACACAGTCAGATGAGACACCAGTTATGAATCAGAGTATGGGAATAGCCCTTCCCCAAAATGCAGGTGTCGGAGCGGCACCGGATGCAATATCGCTGCCGATTACAGCTGGACCAGTGGTACCATTATTTGCACAAAAGAAGCCGGTTGCAGGAGAACAGGGTGAAATGTCACAGAGTCTCATGAGGAGGGGGTTGAGTGATCATGTGCAGGTGATATTGTCTATGGATCAGACCTTTGATGGATCTAGACCGTTAATGGATCTTAGTCCAGATGCGATAAATGGCCCGAGTGTAAGTCAGAGCTTCAAGCTTTTGTCACTGCAGACTCCAGGTGCAGTAGTACAACAGGTGCCGATGCCGAATGCAAGCAACATCTCATTACAGGGATTAACAGCACAGCAGTTAAGCGAGTGGTTAGATAGTTTGAATACTCCTCGAAATGCATCCAAGGGTGAAGAGCAGATTGATCGTGTAAGGCTAGCTACAGAAATAACTGAACTAGTTGAGGGATCAATGGGAGTGAATAGGTTACAATCCTATACAGAAGAAGAGCTGAGGTACTTGTGTCAGAGGATTACCAGGGAAGTGGACAAGATACATCAGAAATTGGCAGACTTGGCAGACAAACATGACATAGAGATTGAGAGAACAAAACACTTGAAGAGGAGCTACAGGCTAGATTTCGAGGCAAAGGATTTTGAACACATGAGGTCAGCAGGGATGAAAGCGCATCTAAAAGAATTATTACAGAGTGCTCAGATTTGGGGAGCATTAGAAAAGTAGGAAGGTAGATGGGCAAAGACGAAGGATAAACGTAAACGAGATTCACAAGATGGGTCTGAGGGTGTTCAGAAAGAAAAAGATCCAGTAATCATTTTAACGATGAGGGAAATTCCAGGAGGGCAGTTTGTCCATGTTCCATGGCACAGGAGTGATATTTTGTCATTCACAAAGGATTATCCAAAACGGAGAGAGAAACCGGTTGAGTGGTACAAGCAGACATATAGATTTGTGAAGCTTTCTAAATGTCTGTGGGAAGACTTGAATACTTTGTTGGAAATAGTGGTTCAAGCTGACTAGTGGGTTGAGTGTAAGAGAGCGGTGGATTGGCTGACGAGAGAACCAGAAAGGGATAGAGTTACAGGTGCACCATCACCTGAAGTGATGAAACATTATTATAAGGTGATTGAGTTCCTGAAGACGAGGATTTCGCCTACAAAATATTGACTGGCAGAGGATTGACAGGGCAGTGCAGGAGGCAAAATACCTACTATGAGAGACTGTTGAAAGTGTTCAAGGAATACAGTGGTAAGGCAGCAATTAAGCCGAAAGACATGTTGCACTTTGTGTTCAGATTCATTGAAGGATTGAGACCTGAAATAGGGCAGATGATTTAGAGTCATATGATTTGTTGGCAAGCAAAGCTGATTGATGAGGTGCTGCAGTATGCAAAATACTGTAGTGATGAGAGTGAGTTGAAGCAGAAAAAGTAGAAGGAGAAAGCGATGGTGATGCAGATTAAGGCAGCTCAGACAGGAGTGCATGGAACTTTAGTGCAAAAGATAGTGCAGCAGCAGGGAACTGTCAGGTTCCAACCTCAGATGAGAGGCAGGGGTCATGGAGTCAATATGACTCGTGGTCCGGTTTTAGTACTGTAGTGATTCAGAATGATGTGCGAGGGATGAAAAAGATGTTATCGTGTGCAGAAATGTGGGACACTGGAAGAGGGCGTGTCCGTTGATGGCGCAGGATGGTGTTGTTCAGCAAGGTGGTGATGTCAATACATTTCAAACTGTGAAAGTCCCTAGAATGAGAAGACTTAATCCAAATGTTCAGAATCAAGTGCAGAATTTTCAACACATGAAGCAGGTTCAAGTGCCGCGTGCACAAGTAACACAGTTACAACCAATGCAGCAGCAGGTTCCTATGGTACCCAGACAGCAAATGCAGATACCTCAAGCCCCGATGGAACAGCAACAGATGATGCTTACTCAGCAGGTCACAGGTCAGAGACAAGACAGAAGTAATGACACAGTGCACCAATTCCCATTACATAGTGAGAATAAAATAAACGATGAATGGATGAGTATTAGTTCGGATTAAGAGCCAAGCATGCTTGCAGCGTCCTTAGCGGTAGATCAGAGAGGACCCTTTGTGAAGGGAAAGGTGATGGGTCACAGGGTCTCATTTCTAGGTGACATGGGAGCTACATGCTCTACAGTGAGAAGTGCAGAAGTCCCAAACTTACCTCTTTCAGGCAGAACAGTCCAGGTTGTGGGGGTAGCAAACAGACAGCTGACAAATCCAATCACAGATCCAGTACAAGTTGAGATTGGAAACTTCCAGGGACTACATACGTTTGTAGTTTGCGACTCAAGTCCAGTATCTCTACTGGGAAGGAACTTGTCGTGTAAGACCAAATGTTCCATTAGTTGTTCAACTACTGGAATAGAGGTTCAGAATAATAGTGATGATGAGGAAGAACAGATGCCTGAAACTGCAAATTAAAATGTTAACGAAGAGTACCCGTTAATTGAGTTTTTCTCGATGTTTAATTTGAAAAAGTTGCATGCTGATTTGTAGGGAACAGTACAGGAGAACGTGTGGGACGTGACAGGTAAAGAAGTGGGCTTGATCAAGGGAGTGGAGCCGATTAAGATCACTTTAAAGCAAAATGTAGTGTTTCCGCAGCTTCCACAGTATAACATGGCACAGGATGTTCTGATGAAAGTGGAGCAGATAATTGGAGATTTTATTAAACAAGGGGTTTTGAAAGAGGTGTTGAGCAGTCCATGTAATTCACTGATAATGGGATTGAAGAAGCCGTGTGGGAAAGTGCGCATTCTGCAGGACTTGTGAAAAGTGAATGACATGGTGGTCAAGTGTTGTACTGTAGTGCCGAACCCAGCAGTGATACTGTTTCAGATGCCATATGATGCAGAGTGGTTCACAGTGGTTGACTTGTCACAAGCTTTCTTTTCTGTGCCTCTTCAGGAGGAAAGTCAGTTTTTATTTTTGTTTCAAATTCCTAGACAGGGTCCACAGCTGGTGCAGACTTCCACAAGGGTATACCGAGTCACTGTCTCTGTTCAATCAGATACTGAAAAAACATTTGGAGTCATTGAAACTACTGTACCAATCAACTCTAGTGCAGTATATTGATGATTTGCTAATTGCTTTCAGGACAAGAGACGAGGGTAAGTATGACTCGATTGCCCTGTTGAATCATTTGGGAAAGTTTGGACATAAAGTATCACCTTTGAAATTGCAGTACTGTCAGAAGTCAGTAAAATACTTGGGACACCAGAATGAGAAAGGGTTGAGGAGAATTTCCAGAGAGAGGATTACAATGATACTGCAGAGAAGTCCTCTGACTTCGCAAAGAGATGTCAGAATGTTTCTGGGAATGGTAGGTTATTGTCGTCAGTGGATTCTAAATGTTGCTGAGATTGCCAAACCATTGCAGTAACTGACACATAAGGAGGTTACTGACCCCATTACGCTAGATGAAGATCAGATGAAAGCATTTACTGAGTTGAGAGAGAGTTTGTGCAGAGCTCCAGCTTTGGGAAGGCCTGATTACACGAAGCCATTCACATTGTTTTGTCATGAACGTGATGCTTGTTCTTTGTCTGTTTTGACACCGGTCCATTGAGGTGCTTATAGCCCAGTAGCCTATTTTTCAGCTACCATGGACCTAGTCGCAGCAGATTTACCAGGTTGTATGGGTGCGGTTGCCGCAGTTGGTCAAAAGTCTTTCACAATGTGAGGGAGTAGTGATGGGATACCCTTTGACATCAATGGTACCTCACTCTGTTGATATTTTACTGACAAGGACGAAAATGCAGTATTTGACTGGTGCAAGACTGACAAGGTATGAGATGAGCATTCTAGGTGCTCCAAATGTAACATTGAAAAGATGTACAGTGTTGAACTCGGCAACATTGCTTCCAAGTGATACTGTTGAAATTAAAAAAGAGGAAGACATTGAGCATGATTATCTTAAGGTAACTGAACTGTGTACAAAACCAAGGCCTGATATCAGGAATACTAGATTGGAAGAAAATGACCAAATTGTCTTTGTTGATGGCTCATGTCTCAGAGATGGTAAGGGGTAATGAGAGCAGGATATGCTGTATGCACACTCACAGGTACATTAGAAGCTTCCTAGCTTTGAGGGTATATTCTGCACAAGTGGCAGAATTGGTAGCTCTTACTAGAGCGTGCCAAGTTTCTGCGAGACTGAGGGTCACAATCTATACTGACAGCCAATATGGATTTGCAATTGTTCATGATTTTGGTCAATTGTGGGCGCAAAGAGGTTTCCTGACCTCTACTGGTTCACCAGTAAGAAATGGCGACAGAATAAAAGAATTGCTGTATGCATTACAGTTACCTGAAGAACTGCTGTGGTGAAATGCAGTGCGCATCAAAAGGCACAAGATTACAAGATTACATCTCATTGGGAAATGGATATGCAGATCAAGTCGCAAGGTTTTGCGAATTGAAGTATATATCGTTCAAAGACAAGTGAAGATAATACATGTATTTGCATTGAAAGTGATTGATACTCTGGAAGAGTTGAAAGCATTGCAAAGTAATGTTGACAAGGAAATAAAACTTCTCTGGGCCAAATTAAAATGTGTCCAACGTCCTGAGGAGATTTGGGTTTATGAGGTGGGTCAGATGGTCCTGCCCAATAGTTTATTGTCGCAAATGGTTGGATATTATCATGGTCAGGCACATATTGGATGGGATGTCATGGTTAGATTGTTCTAGATCGACAGGTTTAACCCTAAGTTCAGACAGGGAGCAGGGGCAGTATGTCATCGCTATATAGTTTGTCAGCAACTAAGGCCCATATTTATACTTTTTTAGCGCCGCGTTTGCGGCGCTTATTGAAGCAAAAACGGCGCAAACTTACAAACTACAATTGCATTTTGCAAGTTTGCGCCATTTTTGCATCAAAAAATGACACAAATGCGGAGATAAAAAAGTATAAATATGGGCCTAAATGTGGGAAAAGGGACAGTGGTGATTTTGAGCCACAGTGGAAGAGCACGAGGTCCAATCAGCAGAATGCAATTGGATTTCATTGAAATGCCTACGCGTGGAGGTCTGAAGTACGTGTTGGTGATAGTGTGTGTTTTTAGTCACTGGATTGAAGCATACCCTACAAGAAGGAATGACAGTCTTACAGTAGCAAAGTTGTTGCTTAGGGAGTTGATACCACGTTTCGGGTTTCCGATCTCTTTAGAATCAGATAGGGGAACTCACTTCAATAACAAGGTGATTAAACTCTTATGTGCAGCAATAAACATCGAGCAAAAGTTGCATTGTAGCTATTGCCCTGAAGCATCAGGACTGGTGGAACACATGAATAGCACCTTGAAATCAAGAATTGCAAAGATATAGGCACTTGATCGCTTGGTTCTATAAGGCTTTACGGGAGGACTGACTGGGAGTGCCTAGCATGGGACGTAAGGCATGGGAAGTTGACTTGGGGATGCCTATTGAGGACGATGATTGGGATGCGGCATTGTCTCTGGTTCGAACAGTCTCCTGCAATCACAGGTTCAAACATTTGCACTTTAATTTTGACCTCAGAATGTATATTACTCCCAGCAAGCTAAATAAGATAGACCCAGGTCGAGGGGCTTGTTGTCCTCGATGTGGTGAGCTTAATGCTTCATTTCTGCATATGGCCTGGTCCTGTAGTGTCGTTAGTACGTTCTGGCAGGAGGTGGTAGAGGTGATCTCTGAGGCTACGGAGCTAGAGTTGGAGGATACTCCTTTGTCTTGTCTCCTGGGAGTGGTGCGCAGGCCGCAGGGCAGAGGGGAGGCCTATAGGTTGATACAGTTAGCGTTAGTCTTGGCCAAGAATAGAGTAGCGATTAACTGCATGAGTGTGTGGACCCCTGTAACATCTGATTGGTTGTGGGATTTGCTGGAATGGGGGGCAGCGGAGTAACAACATATACTTATGACACGCAGCGATGATAGGGCGCTCATTGATGTGGCTGGGTGGGGCGCTCTGTTGGAAAAGTTCACTGAAGAGGGGGACGTAGGTTCTGTGAACAGCAGTGGGACGGTGGTGGACGGGGGATATATGATCTTCCTCTTTTCACTCTTGACGACCAAATGTGGACTTTAGTTATCTTGTTTGGTTAAGCTATGAAACGTCTGGTCTCATTGGGATGTAGGACGGGGGCTGTGGCTCTGGTTCCCCTGATGCTAACATGCTGTGTTCGCCCTTCAGACATCATTCTCTGTTGGTACAATACTGCTCGGTAACACCTGCACTGTGTTGAGGTATTATACAAGTTTGTAATGTGTTCATTGGAAAATAAAAACAGATAAAAAAAAAAGAATTGCATAGATGTGTGCAGCTACGAATCTGAAATGGCCAGATACATTGCCTTTGGTGTTGAGGTCAATGAGAAACACTCCTGATAGGAAGACAGGGCTGCCACCCCATGAGATCATCATGGGCAGAGCAATGAGATTACCAGCAGTTCCAGCCAGAGCACTTGTAAACATTATAGATGATATGGTGTTGGACTACTGCAAGGGTCTGTCTGATGTATTGTATTGTATTGTATTGTAATCGTATTTATATAGCGCTTACTACCCCTGACGAGGCGTCGAAGCGTGGTTCGCTCCTTCTCTCAGCAGGTGCAGGCCACTAACCTGCCACCCATCCATGATCCAGGGCACAACCTGAGAGCCGGTGACTGGGTCATTGACAGAAAGTATGTTCCCAAGACCTGTTTGGAACCGCGTTGGAGGGGTCCTTATCAGGTAGTTTTAACAACTACGACAGCTGTGAAATGTGCTGGACTTCTGAACTCGATACACGTGAGTCATATAAAGAGGGTGGTATGTCCACCAGATCATAAAGAAGCGTTGTTGAAAGCACCAACAACAGGGAAACAGGTTGCCACACCTGAACCAGAAAAAGAGCCAATAAAACCTGAAGTTGAACCAGATCTTGTGGAAGATGCTTCTATTACCCCTGTAAGAGACAAGAGTGAGAGCCTAGCTCGGCAGAGGTTCTCCCAGAAGC